>NW_004524767.1:1526466-1544869 GCF_000260255.1 Octodon degus | reverse complement strand
TCTCTCTCTCTCTCTCTCTCTGTCTCTCTGCTACATACACACACATATTATTTTATCTATTAGTAAATTATAAACTTGTACCCTCAAAATATATCCAGAGTTTGACCACTTTCAATTCCTCCCCTGTCCCACGCCATCCAAAGCCCCTGTTACATATTGACCAGATTATTGCAACAGACCCCTACATGCATGTTTGCTTCTTTCTGTCACTTCTCAGCACTGCATCCACAGGCATCCTAAGAAAATGTGTGTGTCATATTATACCACAATCTCATGCCATTTATGAGCCATCATTTTCATAATGCCCCCCAATACTTTACAGGACCTGATTCTCTATTAACTCTCTTGCCTTCTCTTCTATACACTCATTTCTGACTGCTCTTCCCCTGCTTGGCATTTTTCCCCTCCTATGTCTGTACTTGGTGGCTTCATGGCAGGAATAATAGCCTTTTCCCAAGTATCCATGTGGCCCACTCCTTCACCTCCTATGCAGTCTTGGTTAAGATGTTCTCTTCATACAGGTTTCCATGACCACCATACCTAAACCTAGAAACCCAACCCTGATCCTCTACCTCTTACCTTGATTTACTTGTCCCTATTAGGCTTTCATGACATAATGTACTTTGTTATTCACTCACTGACTTCAGAAACTTCCCATCACAATTAGGGTAGAAGCTTCAGGACAGCAAGGATTTGTAGTTTTGTTTTATTCTCTGCTATGTCAAGTATCTGAAGCATAGCAATATTAAAAACACAAAGATCCATAGACACTTAGGAAAGAGATAACACATTCAAGTGGCTGTTATAACTAGAACCAACCAGATAATGCGGTAAACACTGTTCTGGAAGGTCTATATGTTCATATAATTCATTATTCATATAATTAACTCATTTATTCTCTATGGTGAATGCATGAAATAAATAATATTTGTGTGTCTGCATTATACAGATTAATAAATCAGTCATGGAGGTGCATGATGAAGCTCAGGACATGCAACCCCAACATACATATGGCATTTTGGCCTTGGGGGAAACTACAGAAGTAGGGTGGTCAATCTCACTTCTCATCACTCCTCAATCCTGAAATAGACCATAAAATTAAGCAGCCTTGCCTGTGAGACCCACATGTGGAAGGTGACCACCCTAAACTTAGAGGAAGAAAATACTGATCTTTGAACTCTGCAGATTCAAGAATGCAGAGGAAAACTTGAAGAAATGCTCCTTGCTAAGTTGCCCTGAGTTTATTACCTACTCATTCATTATTTTTCCAAGCACATTTCTCCACAATTACCGACTCTCCATTAAATAGCATAAAAATATACAGGCTTCCTGTTTCTTTGATTTTTTTTTTTTATTTCTGATGCTCTTTTCACTAAAAGTTGAATTGAATAAATTTTTATGTCTTTTGTTATAAAGACTTTAGCCATGAAGCCAGTGATGAGAAAGAAAGGTATTTCTTTGCCTCTACTTTAAGAAATTCTCAAGATTACAGAGAATTCACGGAAAACCAAACATGAAGCTGGAATCTCACTTAACTTCTCTACTTTTTTCTATCTGTCAAAGTTGGGAGAGGGAAGATCTTTTTTTCAGAATTGTGACAAGAATTGCGTCTAACACATACAACATGTAAGAATGTTATGGACTGGATCTCATGTGGTCCTCAGAGGGCCATGTGTGAAGGACATGGTTACCCCCTCTGCTGCTGATGGGAAAGGTCAAGTTGGTGGGCGGTAGGAGCAGTCAAGAGGCCACAGCAGGATGTAGGTGTCTGGGGCATGCCTGTGAGGAGGACCCGTCCTCTTTCTCTGCATATCCTGGCCAGGGCAAGGTGAGCCACTGTGCTATCCCACACTATCCTATCATGATGCCCTGCCTGCAGGCACCAGAGAAGTGGGATCAAGAAAGCATGGGCTGAGATATCAGAGGCTGTGGGCCAGAATTAACCCTTCCTCTTTCACTTTATGTGTCTCCGATACTCTGCCATAATACAGGGCACAGAGTAGCCAAGCACATACAGCAGAGTCTCCCTCAGGGTGTCAGTACATGGAAGCAAGAGGTGTGCAGTGAGTGCTGAGCATATGGGGCACAGCTGGGCACAGGGAACTGGAGAAGGCCCTTCCACATGGAAGTTCTCTGTTACTCACTCTCTCACTTCGTGTTTTCATTGGCAACATCATATTTTAAAGAGGCCTTCAAAATAGCAGACATGAAAACCAGTCTCTTCTTTTATGGAAAAAAAGCTAATTGGAGTTTGTTAATGCTGTCTCAGCAAAGCAGCTTTACTGTGCACCCATGGTCTAAGAATACAGTTATATTTGTTTCTGAAGTTGAACACTTCATACACCACTCAGTATCTGTTTTATTTGTTCAAGACGCTAACCTTCTCTTTATTCAAGCTTATAGAATGCCAGTAGGAAGAAATCATTAAACCCTAGGCCTGCTGACTGGCATGAACTCATCCAGTACCTCAGAGGAGCTAGAAATGCAGCTCTATACAGAGGATCTGTAGCAAAGGGGGTAGATTGATGTCCCCGTTTGTGTTCCCACACCCCAAATACTATCACAGCATGTGTGGTTTTGGGGGCTCCATTGCATTTATATTCTGGAAAACAAGCTAAAAGGTTGACATGCATGCATATTTATAATGGAATTGATATCTGCTAATCAGTGACCAAAAATAATCCCTTTATTTAAAAAAATGTATGTTTTTGGCATAGGGTCTCATTATGCAACTCAGACTCATAATGATCTTCCTGTTTCAGCCTCCTCAGCACCGGGAGTACAGGTGTGCCTGGAGTAGGGTCAGCATAGCATGCAGTACCAGGGATTAAACACGGAGTCTTATGCTTGCCTAAGGCAAGTGCGTAGGCTGCTAAGCTATCTCCATGGCCTAATATCCCTTTTTTTGTAGGAACTTCTCCAAATTTTTCTGCCAAGGGCCTGAAGTCTGTCTTGGAAAGCTCTTACTAGTTCTACTTCAGTATTTTCTAAGGTACTTAAGACAGAGAAAAGTCAAACTGATAGTTTATTGACTTGACAGCTATAATACTCAAATTAAGATAAACTATCCAAAGAGTATCTTTTTCATACAAATTGAAGGAGAAAAACCTTATGGTGTAACTGGAATAGAAAACAATAAAAAGACTATTTGTTCTGAAACTATATTGCAATATAGATTTCTTGGCTCGCAAACATTCTGTAGTTATAAACTCTGAGTGGACCATGTCAATTTCACAAGCGAGAATGATCATAAACTGCCCTTATCAAATAGAAATCACACCTTTATATAATCCTTTCTTCAAGCAAAATGGACAGTGTTCCTCAACCTCCAATGCCCAATTCTATAGATTTCAGCACATAGTCGTGCTTTTCTTGGGTAGTAGACTCTGAAAATGTTTCTTTGCTTGACTCATTAATAATGAAATCATTATTTGGGGAGATTTAAAAGCAGAGACTCTTAGTAGACCTCCATTTTGTTTTCAGGCTTTCTTTTCTGGGTGGAGGACTTCTCCATGGCCTTGGTACTATGCCCCTCTTCCTGTCACCAGCACAGCACCTACACTGACAGAGTGATGGAGGTGATATGCCACACACATGGATTACACCTCCTCTGTATCTGTCAACCCACTCTCAAAATCCTTTAGACTTTACATGTAGAATCTAACTTGCATAGAATGGCCCTCTAATTTACTGAATCCTTACAATGTACAACAGAATCCTTTAATGTCGTTAATCACATAATCTAAGCCACAATCCCAGATCCAAAAAACTTCTGATTACCTCTGTGGTTTATGTCTTCTTGCAAAGCTTAACCACAGAAGTTAGCACTTTCTCTCCTGGCCTCAGGTCCCTGCTCCTTTATTTCTTCCTCAGATCCTACTCTCAACTCACTCCCGCTTCCTACTTACAAACAATACTCAGCAAATACCAGTTGGATTAAATTGGTTTCCATTCTTTGCCTTATTACTATTTTAATTACTTTGGATTATAAATGTACCTCTAACCTTAAAGTGGATGTTAGTGTCAGACACAAATGCTTAGAGAGTTTGTTGGTAGGACAACTGATGATGCATTAAATTAGTGAAAACCTAGAATGACTAAATACCAGGTGAAGATTAAAAGATGACAGGAACAGTGATCAGTTAAGAGAAAGCTAATACTTGGATGAGTTCAAAAGCTTAGAACATCTAACAAGTACAGTAAGAACATGCTGAGATTTCCTACCCACAAATGTACATGCTTGGGTTGGTCAAGAGTAGTCAGCATGGCAATGAAGTGCATGAGTAGTCTGCTGTTACTGTTTGTGTCTAGGTGTCCCTCCCAAAGACTCATGTAGTCACAGGGGTGGACTTTTAGAGTTTGTGATTAACTTATGATCCAGTGCTGGGATTATGGGTGTGAGTACTGCTGGGATTATGGGTGTGAGTGTTATACCCATCCTGGGGTAGATAGCTGAATGCTACATAAGGGAGACAGATTCACCTTTTGTAGCCATTGTTGCTACTACTCCTCCCTTTTCCTCTTGCTGTTTTGCTGTTTTCTGCTGCCATGAACTGCTGCCCTCTGCCATGTGCCAACCTGCCTTGGAGCCAGCTGAGTATGGACTGAAACCTACACTAACTGTGAGCCAAATAAACCTTTCCTCCCTTAATTTTGAGTGTTCCAGCAACAAGAGAAAAGTAACTGAAACATCTGCTAAATAAAGGCAAAGGAAAAATCAGAAAAGGGGGTTGCTGTGACATCACAGCTGCCCCTTACAGGTGCCATCCAGATCCTGTGGTATTCTAGCATAAGGAAAGACAACTCAGTTTAAAATTTTGTTACCTAACAACACATTTTATTTACAACATAGAAAAAAATTCCTTGTTATATCAAATGATGGGGTTAATGCTCAAAGCATGACAGTTCAACCCTTTGTTCAACAAAGTATTGATGTATATTTAAAAAAAAAAAACTACATGTATCAGGTCTTCAGTTGTTAGGACAAAACATCCAGCACCCACATCACAGAGGAGAGGTTTCATGTGGCTCACAATTTTGGGGAATCCAGTCCATGGACAGCTGGCTCCATGGCAGAAATGGCACAACAAAAGGGCACGGAAGAAGAAAGCTGCTTGGCCCATGGCAGCTAGGGACTAGAAAGAGGAAGAAGGAGCCAGGGACAAAATGCACCCTCAAGGTCAGCCTCTATGGTCCATCTCCGCACAGTCCCGCTGCCTCACAACACATTCAGCCACTGCACTCCTCAACAGAAAACTCCACTCACCAGTATCACACCCCCACATGATCTAGTTTCCCTCCAGAAGTTCCACCCCTGAGCACATGAGAATTCCTGGATCCAAACAAATAACACTTTAATCTTACAAGTTTCACTGAATTGTTTTGAAGAAATCAAAAGACTACTTATCCTATTTCTTGGCTTGATGAAAAATTGCAAGCAAATTAAAATTTCATGAGAACTTTTGCAAATGGCATTTAAAATGGTTAGATAATAATTTGTATACTATTAACATAATCATACTTACTGGGAATAGATTGATATAGTTTTTAAATGCACAAGATTTATAAGCACACTATGTCCCAGTCATTGCTCTACCATTCATTATTTCACTCCTTTGGGAAATTCATGGCATCTCTGTGGGACTCACTTTTCTCATCTGAAAAATGAAAATGATGGGGACTGGGGAGATAGTTCGGTGGCATAAGCACCTACCTGGCAAGCACAAGGTCCTAATTTCAATCCCCACTACCACATGAATATTGAGACCCTATATTAAATTTTCTTTTTCACTTTTTGTTTTTTCCCTGCTCAGGCCACCCTGGGGATGCAGCTTGCATGGCATTTGGTGCCAGGGCTCAGACCGCCATCGCTGTGCTTGCTTAAGCTTGCTGAAGAAGGTGCTTTAGACCACTGAATTATCTCACCAGTCCCTCAAAAATTTTTTAAAAAATGAAAATGATGTCTATGCCATAAGGTTATCTTGAAATTTAAATTAGGTGATGCTTATGAAGCAGGTGTTATACGAGTTAAATCATTACTGATAATAGTGATAGCAACAAACTATATTTTAAAAGTAGATCTATAGAACCACAGGCCACAATCTTTATTGTCTTGGCTGCACATACAGAAAGTTCTTTAAAGTGAACTCAAGTCAGGTCTTGGTGTGCAGGCATGTGGAGAGTGACTATTCTATGTCACTATTCTCTGCCTATCTCAGACTTCTGCTAATACACGTGAGCATGTGCAAGCAGGAATGGAGATCTTGTGCTTTCTGGACAAGTCCTGACAAGGAAGAAAGAAAATGTTCACCATGAACACTGGTCATAAACTGGGCACACACCACTTCACACACACATGAATACACAAACATATATGTTGGGATCATATATCCTGATCCAGCCATCTGGCTGGATTAAGAAATGCCTAGAGCTTAGTGGAGTACACTCCTGGTGTGTCTGGGTGTGGCCTGGCGGTGTGGCCTGTGGTCCCTCACCTCTTCCTATGTGGCACAGTTCCCCTTTCGCAGTAGAGCTGAAATGGAGCTGCTTTACTCCATCATGCCCTCTTCCTTGGATGTTTGTATCTTGGAGGCGGCCAGTCATAGGGTGAATATACAAGCCAAAGCAAAGCTTTTCATCTTCAAATGGTGGGCCATGTGTCTGGAGTGACAGAAAGGCCTTGCGTCCATGCCCACGACTGGGCCCTGGCCAGGCAGCAGCTGCCCAACAATCTCACAGCCCTAAGCCTGACCACCAACTGGAAGAATTAAGTGCAGGGTCCTCCTAGGTGCTGGAAAGTAGCTGGAAAAGGTGGTAGCAAGGATGAGTTGTAAGGCTGCTGACAGGGATATGAGCGGGCAGGTGTGTGGGTGAGTGTTCCCAGCCAGGTGTGCTGCCACTCAGGGATTTAACAGATGCACAGTAATGAAAAGAAGAGTGACTTCAGGGAAGGGATCTTTTCTAATTCAAACAAAGGCTAAAAAGGTTAATGATGACCCTATCCCTGAAGCTGATCTACACATATGACAAAAGACAAAAAGGAAGAATAGACTGCAAGAGTTAGCAAATCCAATAAATCAGCCAGCAGAATGGGGGCAAGCAAGCTGAAGGCAGCAGTAGTAAACCGGAGGCAGCAAACCAAGTGCAGGGAAGGAACTCTCAGTGCTTCTGAGGAATCCTGGGACCTATGCTCCTGCTGCCTCGCCTGCCTGTGTTCAATGCCTGCTTACTGCACAAGTTATTTAAACTGCAAGAGCCCTGAATTTCTTATCTTCAAAAAAGGAAACTATGAAAACATACTTGTCATATACGTTCTGTGTGTGTATGCATTAAATGAATTAGTGTCTGTGAGGCACATATGATACTAAGCATCCAAGAAAGCCTGCTATCCTCAGTGTTGGTTTCTATGCACAAATGGTTGCTGACTGATTCTCAGGGCCATGGATTTCTCTACACCAACACCTTTTAGAACATAAGAAATCAGGAAAAGTGCCTTCAACACCTGGGAGATCTTCAAACTGGCCCTGAAACCAGTGAGAAAGGCCACCCAACAGACAATTGCTGTACGAACAAAAACTCACTGCTCTTTCCATCTTCCCTGTTCTCCAAGGATGTTACCCAAAGTCATGAAGTGCATCTACCAACACATGCAGGTGCACAAAAGTGAGCACCTTGTATGCAATTACACAAGCAAGCACAGCTTTGGAGACTTGAATACAACATTATAAACTACAAATTAACACCAGAGTTGAAGAAATTGTCCATACTATCTTGTATTTTCATTAAAATACAACTTAGGACATTTTCCCTAAAATCTTCTTGTGAAGCAGCACACTTTCCAGTGGTTTCATAATTGGTAATTATAAAAAAGAAATAAAGCCTTTGTTTGTCAAGAAGCAGATATGATAGTATTAATATACCCACACTAAGCCCAACACATTTCCTAGTTCTTACCTAAGGATCAGGAGCTCTCATAAATAGCAACCCAAGCAGCTCCTAGGACTCCTCCCAGGTATAACAGACCTGAAGTAGAAACACAAGGTTATGAGCAATACACAAAACTATCAGAACAAATGTGATTCACGTCACAGCAAAAGTCCCATGACATCAAAAATAATGATGAAGCACTGCATATTTGAGTGTTGTTGCTCCAGCTGTCAGAGCAGCACGGTGTAGCAACCCCAGTCACAGAAACACTGCGCTTAAGCACAGGCCCTGCTCCCATGGTGCATGAGGAGCAGGGAAGGCACTTCACACAGCATCTACAATGGCTCCAAGTGAAGGTAGGATGATTAACAATATCCTTCCTCCCTCTCAAAGTACCAGATACGAAGCCAGATCTGCATAAATCCATTCACTGTGCAGACTGAGTAATGATTCTCACGTAACACATCTTATAGGCCAACAGTAGAAACAGCATGGCTCTGCCTCTTACTGCTTCCCTTTTCTCTGTCCATTCAGAAAGAAGAAAGAAAGGAAAAAAGGAGGATTTGACACCTACTTCAGTTTCTTGAAGTGAAAGTAACTGCTGTCATGTGTGCTCAATGATACATTCTTCTTTCACAAAGAATTTGGTATCTGTAGACAAGGAAAACTATAAAGGTATCTCACATCACTCTGACTAGCATAAAATCCAGCTGTGCACCTAATTAGCATGGCACAGAAGCACAAGGTGTGTGGACAGAAAAGCCATAGCTGTTACCACATGGTTCCTGGCATGACAGGAAGACACCTTAGTGCTCAGTGGTGGTGCTGTAGCTGAATGCAGTGTATTCTACCTCTTGCATGCCTTGTGATACTGAGGTGGAAGCCTTGTTTTATACAACATCTTACCCTTTTCTAGAGCCTTTTGCTGATTAGAGGTGACACGAGAGCAAGACCTCAGATGCCATTTCCAATCGGTTCCATTAGGTGGTCATATTGAGTTGATTCAAATCTCAAAATCAACTGCACAATTCTGCCTGTTCAGTGATTTCCACCATTTTGACTCGTGTAATGTAAGAAACTGCCTAAATGCACAGGCTTCTGTCTCTTGGGTAAGAAACACTGCTCTGTCTCAGTGAGGTGCTTTACTAATCCGCTGGCACCCTGAGCATCCCCACTCCCTGTTAATCATAATGTTATTTCCAATCAGCATGTCTCTTTAATACACTGAATGCATAGGGTGACTGATACAGGTTACAGAGTAGGGGACTAAAATGGATTTAGAAAAAAATGAGTGTCACAAGTCACTTGTCTCCATTATTCTAATGGCTTTTAAAACAATGAAATTATTTTTGATCAATTCATATTGAAAGTTAGCAGTTTAGAAGCCATTTGATTTTCGCATACTCTATATTTTAACATTTAACAGTGTGACAGTCTCAAAATGGCACACTGTCAAGTTGAAAAATCACTTTAGAAATTCTGAGGTGCAAAACTAAGTGCAGGGTACACCGTATACAATTATCTTTAGAATTATAGGGCAACGTTGGATCTCAAGGACTTACATGACAGTATCGCGATCATATGACCCATATAACTTTCATATTACTTTTCTAAAAGTGTAAACTTTTCATGAAATGTATTTCATTTCAAACCAAAAGTTAGCAATTGATGCTAAATTATTTTTAGAAACAACATTCTGTAATCTGATTCTATAATAGTTAGCCATCCTATACGATTTGAGCCTGTATTTGTATATGTCTGCCTCTTCCCTCAAAGTGAGACATGCCAAAATGTCTCTTTTTATGAGTTCAAGAAGAGGAACTTCCCAGGGTCATTGGGAAGAGGACAACATACTTTCTTCTGGAAGTAGAATCAAGTGTACAGGAAAGCTCAATAAGAAAAGATCAAAATAGAGAATGACAGCAAAAAATTAAGGTAGGAGTAGGAGTGATACAAATAAAAGATTAAAGGCCAGTCAGATAGCTCAGTGGATTAAAGCACCTCCTTAGACAGACACAGCAGCCAGGGTTCAAACCCCAATATGCCGTTCTGGCTGTGCTGGTCCCTCTCCCAGGGCACACTGAGACAGCAACTGAGACTGGGTAGCGGCACACACTGTAATCCCAGCTCTTGGGAGGCTGAACACAGGTGGATCACTACGAGTCTAATCTACATAGTGAGACCCTGTAGACCCTGTAGACTCTGTACTACAATACAAAAAAGAAAGGAATGAAATGAAAGATTAAATTTGAAAATAATAAAGTTAAGATAACAACTTTATCATATAACTTTGTTAGTATATGATAGAATATATGTGGAGAAGTGAATCAGAAAATATAGACCAAAAATATAGACATGAGGAAATTATGAGACCAAACCACTGCTGAGCCACCAGTTGCATGATCCAGTGCAGCACAGTGGCAGTCTTTTGCCCTGCATCCTGCACTTATCATTTCCTATAGATCTGCCCATCTTTGGAGCTCCTCACACCAAGCCTAGCACATCCTTTCTTGCCTATAATTTCAATGCTCTGGAGTCAACACCTCTTACGTACCATTCTCAGCTTGCAATTTCTCAGCTTCCTGCTGGTGAGAAAGTGGCATGCATGGAACAGAAGCTGCTCTGTAACTCTGAGCTTCTGCTCTTTCCTCACACTGATGATCAGGTCATATGTAGTGTGCACAGTGGCAGCTGCGAGGAGCCGCAGCCCCCCTCCCACCCCACCGTCAAGAAGGTAGATAATACATATGTTTTTGTGATTTCCCTGCAACTTTACCTCACAAATGTCATGCCAAAAAGGGGCTGATGCAGTTGTCAACTTGTGTTCACTGATGCCAACTGGATCCTCTGCACTCCCTGGAGATGCAGTCAGTTCTTAGCTCGCTCTTTCATTCTTCACTATTATCTGCAAATTGCAACTTGATGCCCTCTTACCTTGTGTCTCCTTCATAGGAATGTTCCGAAAGGAGCTTCTTTGACTTCCCAGCCACAAAAAATTGCAAAATGATATTTTAATATACACTCTTTTCTTTCCACTTTCCCTTGTAACTCCAAACTCTTCTTTCTCAAATTTTTTCTCAATAGCATTTAACCCCAGTCACAATTCTTTCCTATTTTATAAAGAGGAGTCACAAATATTATACCTCCAACTTATATAATGCTAAATACAACAAACCTGCATCTATTTTCCTTTCAGAAAGTGAGCCAATATTCCACTTTTCTCTTAGTATCATCTAACAGTACCATTGTACAAGGGGCCACATTTTCTCTTAGGCTTCTTTTGCTCACACTTTCTTAACTTTTTCCTTCTAGTTCTTTCAAGGTAATCACAGACTAAGTTACAGAATCTTCTTCTGCTTCTAGTTCCTTAACTCAGCATGCATTTAGATCTCCCTGTAGGCTTACAGTTCTCACCTTATTCTACACATTTTTCCTAAGTGACCACATTAGTACACTCTACTATCTGTATAAATTATAGATTAATGATTAACCAATACTCACCAGGAGAACAGGTCTCATTTTAAAATTGTATAAGTACGTGCATACTATGCATCTCATCACAAAGATAGAACTTTTCCTGAGGTATGTGTAAGAAAAGAACTTTTCTTGAGTTATCTTATAAAATAAAAGTATTGAAGACTGACATAAGCAATATTTGTACTATAATTATGCTGAGAAAATGATAAGATGAGCAGAATACTAACACAAAGTCAAAATATCAAAAAATAAAATAACACCATAAACAGAAGACAGTATTTGAAGAAGCAGTGGACACTAGGAGAATTTCACTACTTTATTTTCCTCTGTCTGGTTGGTTTTCCTCTTGTATTTGGCTGGACTATGTTTTTCACTGTCCTTTTTTTTCTGTTCTGCTCTGTTTTGTCCAGTTTTGTTTTTCTTTTTGTATATTTTTTGGTTTTTTCTGTGTGTGTGGTTATTTTAGTTTCTTTTCTTTTTTTCTATCTATTTAAACCAGAGAGAAACACATTACTTTCAAGCAAATTAGACTCTAAAGCAATGATGGACAAACTATGGCCCACTTGCCTGTTTTTGCAAATAAAGTTGTATTAGAACATAGTCATGCCTGTCTGTTCATTATCTATTGTCATGTCTGCTTTTGTACCCTAATGGCAATGCTGGATGGTTGTGGCAAAGACCACAAAGCCAAAATATTTGCTCACTGGTCCTTTCCTATCCTCACTTGATTTTTTTTGGAACCGGGGATTGAACTCAAGCCCTTGCACTTGCCAGGGAAGCGCTTATTCCACTAAGCCCTCTCCCCATCCCCTCCTCACTTGATCTTGCTTAGGCAAGAAACTATTTCTTTAATGTGTGATCCAGCTGCTTTTACCTGGTGATGGACACAGAAATATGGTTGCACAGTCTTAACATGAAAATAAGAGGTGAGATGTAAGGAATTATCTTTATAAATTCAACATGTTTCAATAACAGTAAGCATCATTTTATATTAGAGTAACAATTTATATCTTTAAATTTTTAATCAGTTGAACTTTTCTGAAAGTACAACCTTGGAGCCAAAAAATATAATTCTGCTTATAGGATGAAAATTACTCTTTTGAAAAGATTTTAAATCTGTTCATTAAAATGTCACAGGTAATAAAATCTGTTTTCTACCAAGTAGCACAGATGTATATGCTTTTTAAAATTTTTCTATATGATTAAAGTAGATTTCTTCTCTCTCTCTCTCTCTCTCTCTCTCTCTCTCTCTCTCTCTCTCTCTCTCTCTCATCTCATGGGCTTAAATATGATATGCTGAAAAATTAAACTTGCTATGTTTTAGATTACTTCTTTATGCTAAATAATACAACCTGGATGGGGAAAGGAGACTTCTTAGGTTTGAATTAGCGACACCCAGAGGCTCATGTGATAAAGGCATGACTGCAGCTACTACCACTAGTGGAGAGCAGTGGAGCTTTTCAGAGGTGGGGCCCAGGAGGAAGAAGTGGGACCTAAGGGGATATTGGGTGCTTAAAGGGGTCAGAGGGCCCCTGGCCTCTCCTTGTTCTCTCCTTTCCACAGTAGCTGGCCATCAGGTGAGCAGCTTCTTCTACCCAGGCCCCACCAATCTATTTAGCACCTTGCCACAGTCCCAAAAGCCACTCAGCCCAGCAACCATTCACTGGCACCTCAGAGACCATGTGCCAAAGCAAGCCTTTCCCCCTTCACAACTGATTATCTGGGGTGTTTTGCCATGGTATGCCAAGCTACAAAGTGGAAACCCAACTCTCCCAGTGTGCCTGCTTGCAACATGGAGGTGAGGATGAGAACTAAGAGCCCCCTGCCCCACAGAGACCGCAGCACCAGCCTGGGAGCTAGAGGGAAGCTTCTGTCCTCTTGGCTGTGCATGCTTGGAACACACCTGCAGTGTCACTGTACTCGCTCTGGGATGGAGGGTGCTGTAAGGGAGGGAATCATTAGTCACAAGTCCACTACTTGGGCAAAAACTGAGATTTAGTACATTGTCTTAAATGAATATTCCTCCATTTGGTATATAACTCAGAAAACTGTATGGAAGACTTCACATGTTTATCTTTTATTATCCTCATTAGTTAAATGATTATTTCCAATGGGACCGGGGAGATAGCTCAGTAGAACACATGCTTGCCTGACAAGCACAAGGGCCTGAGCTCAATCCCTGGTTCTGCCAATAAATAAATGGTTGTTTCCTAAACAGAGTCCTATCAAATACCTTCCTTTGTCATTCTAGAAGTCTTCCCTACTTTACATATATATTTTTTAAATCTACTTATTAACATTCTGTGAGTTGAAGAAAAGCAGACTTATTTTCACTTTTCTAACAAAGTGAAAAAGTTAATGTACAAATGGAAATAGTACACCTGAAGATATAACATATGTTTCCCAATCAATTGATTTTATTAGTTCAATATGCTGTTATGTTAGAAGAGACCTGGAGAATAAGTTCAGTGGACTGGATTTGGCTTCTGAAATACATGTGATTCCTGCATTTTGGCTTTGTCACATCAATCTTCATAAGGCTTGCAAAGACAACCAGACACAGCCAGGTAGAAATTTTGACAAATATTAGTGAAATCTACCACTAAACTATCTTTAGTAGAACTTCTTAATAGAAAACATGCCCAATAGAAAAATATGGTCATCATTGACTAAATGAAATTTTTTAGTAAATTTTCAAACAATTTTCTGTTGTCTCATATTACACAAATCAAAGAAAGCAATGATATAAAACTGAAAGTACATATAAAGAGCAAGCTTGTAGGAAAATATGTCACTCAGACCAGTGTGGTTTTGGCATACTCAAAAGAATAAGAGATTTTGTAATGCAGTGAAACTGTCTTCTTTTACACTCTGAAATCACCAAGATATGGGTGGTTTTCTATTTTACTTATGTATACAGATTGCTCTACAAGAAAGGTATCATTTCTACTCATATCACTGCACCATCTCCTTGATTAATCTCTGCCCACTGCTATCCATCACTGTGACAGTGCTTTACAGCAATACAATGAGAGAGATCCAAGACAAAGACAATGGCTCTTCCCACAAGTCTGATGTGATTACAGCTTTGCACTCAATGTTTACACTACACAGCAGTGTGGATCATCTTTATCACAATGTGGGATAAGGTGAGCCATTCACTACCCTTCATTTCTGGGGAAAGCCTAGCACAGAACATAGAACATATTATATGTCACTTTTTTCTACTGAAAATTGAAGTTGTAGAATAGAAATGGAAATTAACCTGTTCAGAGATGTGGCTCCCCATCTCATTTGATTTAAACATTAGCAACCTTCTACTATTTGTATTAGTTGTTTGGATTAAGATCTAGCTATTAATCCCCCCAGGGAACACATGCAGACAATTCTGGTGCCTCTAATTTCATTGCCACTTTTTTGTGAAATTCAGTGTAAAATTTGAAAGGTAGGGATGCAATAAGAAGCTATTTTTCTTGGGTTGAATCAGCCATGGAAAAAAGTAATAAAATGCTGGCAAAGATCTTGTTTGATAGCTACCTGTCAGGTTATATAAGAGTTGCAGAAAAGAAAAGGCAAAGCTGGTGTAGCCCTCTTGGGCTCCAATGTCACCTGAGTCAAGCTTTTCATCTATCTAACAGGACTCTGCCCTACTGTGTCATAAACAGAGGCATCATATGAAAGCATGATGGTCTTCTAGAGATCAATTAGTATTTTTACCTTAAACGTCTTTATGATACCCTTAAGTGGAAATGTAGGATAATTAGCAAACCATACATTGTAAATAACTGTCTTTTTTTTTAAGTAACACATGACAAGGGTCAGTTGTAGCTGACAGCTGACACCACCAGCTGCTGACTGCTGCTGGTGTGCTCACTGCCACCCAACACTGGCTTGTGCCAGCATCACAGGTCAGTTTTTCAGGATGCTGGGCTCTGCTGCTGGGCTTTTTTGGTGTGAGTCTCGAGCACTGTTCAGGGATAATGGTATTTATTGCTTCTCTTTTGAGACAACCACTCTATCCACACTGTTCAAGGCAAGAAACCTTAAGTAGATTTATTGGAGATTTGGAGTAAGACCATGGTACTTGAGAAATTGTTATATCCTGCACAGCTCCTGAAACTCACAGTGGAGGATGAAGAAAAATAAGTCAAGATACAGAGAGCTGAGGTCAGGTAGAGCCTCCTCTCTTGGTTGGAGAGAAAAAACTGCCCAACAACTGCAGTGCATTTGATTATACACTCAGGAGATTAGGGTCAGTCGAAAGCCCTCTGCCTAACGACTCATTGGCCTAGCTTATCGTGGGTGCTCTGTGGTGTTTTTTGGGCTGGCCTTGCTCTAGCCCCACATGTGCGCTCAATCTCCAACTTTGGCCACTGCCCCTATCTCCCCCTTTTCTGTTTTCTAGTTGCAAGCAGTGGGTGGTCAGGTAAAGTGGGAGGAGCTGTGTTTGGGGGAACGTGTAGAACATCATCTCATTTTCAAGCCCTTTCCATTCTAAGCGAATTTACTCATTTAGGCTAAAGATTCCCAGGATTTCAGATCCCTGAATTCAGCAATTTAACCCTATACGGTGCATTAGCTCATAACCAGAGTCAGTTACCAGTGTAGCTGGCAATTACCAGAAGGTGTTAGTAATTTGAGATTCCTTTAGAGCTAGCACATTCTCTAGCATTGTTTTATACATTTGTAATTGTAATTGTCTGATGGATATTCAAGACCAAGTTAAGGTAAAAACTGTATTAATGTTTTGCTATATTTCGCAAGGTCAGTAAAGTTTCCTCAGGATTTACCTTAGAACTATGCACATCACTTCTTGGTTCTTCTGTCTGTGTCTGCCATCAGGATGAGTCACAGCCATTGCTTGACAAATTTGCTTTCTGTGAAAGTGTGAGAGACTTTTCTCTCCTATTGACTCTTCCTGGGCAAACTAGACACCACTGATCTCCTTCCTCTGTGGTCTAACATTCTCCTTTGTCAGAAGATCAGAGACTCATTTAACTGTAAGATGTCACAGCAGAGGTTCTCTTATTTCCTGGGTTCTCACTGACTTCTTTCTAGTTTTTGGTCTCCAAACCTCAGCTGTTGAGCATCCAGAAAAGATTAATGACATTACATTGTATTATATTACATTGTAATGGGATCAGTGAGCTTAAAATAATTTTATCTGAACACCAAATACCTTGAAATACAATACAGAAACACAATTTCTTTAGAATCATGGATGTTCTAGTAGTTGAATCCCTATAGAATGGTAGTAGACAACAGCTATATAGTTTTAAACATAAAATGTGAAAGGAAAAGCCATATATAATATTGTATCATAAGAATCATGATTAAATTTTTATAATATACATGAATTTCCATTTTGACATGAAATAGGCTTTTTAGCCAATCATTTATATCTACTACATAAGTTTTTACCTAACTTTTTGTCCTTTAATGGAATGTAATTAAAGAAATTTGCAAAACTGTCTAGTCTTAAACTCCCACATTTGTATACTTGTAAAGCCTCTTTATACCATTTATTGGCATTTTTAAAGGTCAATTGTTGAAAAATTAACTTATGGGTCTTTGTGTCATTGATAATTTTCCCACTATCCTGCAAAAAGTGTGTCCAAATACCTGAAAAGGTTCATTATGACACAAAAGGTTCATTATGCCCTCCACAGAGTGGAGGGCAGATCAGAGGATCTCTTACCCTTTGAAGGAAATCCCTCCAAACTCTTGTGGCAGCTATTTTAATTTGTTCATATGCTTGCAGTTCAGAAGCAAGTTGATTATTTGTGGCAGCAAAGGCACCTTCTCTAGTTAGAGTATCTTTTCTAATGGCCATATTGGAAGCAGCATTGTGAGCAGTTTAATTTAAAAAAAAAATTAATTCCCTTTGCCAATAAATAATCCCCTGGAATTAAACGTTCTTTGTCCATTCCTTCCCAATCATTTGTGGCCATAACCTGCTGTCCTATGAGCGCCATAAAATCCAGGTAAATGAATCTGTAGGACCATAGCTAATGGTCACTCATTTTAGTTCTTTCAAAGTCTTAAAGAGGACTACTGCATGAAGACATATGATTTGTTCCAGCTTATTAAGATCTTGAAGTTCAGCAACAGGATAGACATGCTGAAAACCCTCCAGGGATTCTCCCAGCCCCCTGGCTTCTTTTAGTGGCAGTTGCAAGGCAGAAAGAAAGGGTGCTCTATTCTATAAAGTATGAAAGTCTCAGACTGTGGTACAGCAAAATTTCTCTCATCTGAAAAATAAGAAGTAACCACTTGGTGACACAGTTAAATTTATTGGTTTTACTTTGGGCAGTTTTGAAAGGGAAGTTACAGCAAAACACTCCTCTAGAGTTAGTCTTCTTTGTCTACCATAGCTCCTTCCTTCTCTGATTGAGCAAAGCTACTGTTCAAACTTTATCAAGGAGACTGTTGCTCTACTATCCTTCAACTGTCAGGGCTCACTTTTAAGATAGTGCTCCAAGCCAGATCCTTTATGGCCTTCTTAATAGACATGTGTTCATCAAAACACTCCCTGATCCAGGTCCATACAAAAAGATAAACATGGGAATTTATAACACAGCAAGCATTTGAATATACTTCTGCTGTTCTTAAGAACCTCTTTGTCCTGAATTTTATAACTGAAGAAATCAGTAGTGATACTTTCATTACATCTCTCTCCCCCATTTTTCTGCTGAGTCTCTTTTGCTTTTTTGCTTTTCTGAGCCTGTTATGTATGAGCATGCACTCTCAAGGGTGTCGTCTCACCTGTTGTGATGAGTTCCCCATACTCTGAGCTCCTCTTTCAATTGCCAGTTGCCACATCTACCATGGCTCTTGAAACTTCATGGTTGCGGGAGCAGTGGAAGATGATGAAAAACAAGAATCGAGATGCATAAAACTGAGGTCAGGTGGAACCACCTTTCATAGTGAGAGAGAAAGAACTACCTAAAGACTGTAGCACATTTATTTATAAACTCAGGAGGCTGGGGCTGGGGAGATG
>NW_004524767.1:1508988-1525901 GCF_000260255.1 Octodon degus | reverse complement strand
AAAAAAAAATCACCAGTATCACAGCCACCCTAACTGTGAATGTTATATATGTTGAATAGAAACATCACTGTCTGTATCCACCATAAGTCTCTAATTCCTATAGCCACTTTATCTCCAACATACAGCAGGATAATGGAATGAATTCAAAACATGTGAGCAAGAGAGTGCTGGCTTCAAAATGACCCTGTCTGGCACAGTAGGAAAAAATACATTGAATAATGATGACAGAGATTAAATCGGCCTTTTCTCACTGTATCTTTCTCTTTTCTTAGATCTAACCTTCACTAGTAAGACCCAGGAGAAAGTCACTGACCAAACATTCCTAAGACTTCTCTGAGAATCAGGTATGGAGCTACCAACACTGGTTACCCTTTCTAGGTTCTGAGACAAAGAAACCATGGGGTGACTGGAAGAGCGAAGCAACTGCCAGCATTCAGAACTGTGGAGAGCTCCATGCTGGCTGGATGGTTGCACAGGTGTGCATTGTACTTCTCTGAACTGTTCTCTTCCTCCAGTCTTTTCTATTGATCCACACTTGCTCTGTGCTTAGATCTGCTCCTAAAATTGCACAGAAAGAAAGGAGATTGTGGGCAGAGTCACTACAAGGTATAAAAAAGCTTTTCATTATTTTCTTGGTTGTCAAGTCTCTGATTCAAAGTAACTGGTGATTTCTCTGTAGCTTTAATTATGTTTGCTGTCACAGACATGAGCCGTAGGAAAGCCACGACATCAACTTTATTTTAAGCCATGTGAGTGTCACTAAATCTCTCCAATTGTTATCAGCTCTAGAATTATAGTTCTTCTCTCTAAGGGACACCATATACTTAAAGTTTTCAAAGAAAATATCTCTTTTGAATTAAAGTAACCATTTTAGTCTTAAGCCATTAGACCTAGAAAAGAAGTATAATATTTAGGTAGCATTGTAAAAACACACACAAAGAGTTTACGATTATGATATCAAGTCTACAGATTAAAACTACTGAGCATATAAAATATGTGTAAATACTTTATTCACACATAATAGACATGACGTTTTCAGCAATTTCTGTTTAATACTTACAAGGGAGCCATTTTCCTGCACATGGGAATCCAATTGTACTTCAGAGAACTTGTTTAAGTAGATTATGCATGAGAAAGATATTTTCAAAAGGTTAAATTTTTTCTTGTATAAGATGCAAATAATATCCATTTTTTGTCAAACATTTTATCCTTATGAATCAAAAGACGTAATAATATATCTTGATTTACATAGCTTTTCAAGAACAAATCATTTTTCTTTATATTGGATGATGTTACTTAATTGATCAGGTATAAAGTTACACATTAAATCATCCTGAAAAAAAAGTGGATCCAATTATATGTCAAATGGCGCAAACAACTGTGTTCAGTTTGATTGCATAATATATTGTATCACTATTTAAAGATTTCATTGATATGTAGGGGAGTTTTATCACCTAACATGATGTGCAGCTTTGTTTTAACTTGCAGGTGCTGGTCTGTCCACATGCTGATTAAACATTATCACTGTAAATGTCTGTGAATGTGTTTCTGAGAGAAATTAGCATTTGGACCAGCAGATAGCACACATGAGGTGGTCTTTCCAGTGTGGTGGGCATCACTAAAACCAGTGGAGGCACTGAATAGAAGAAGGTGGCAGAAGGGAGGATTCCTTTTCTGGTGGCCTTCTGGTTGCATGACTGGTGATACAGATCTTTCCTTTCCTCAGTGCTCTGGGTCTCAAACTTTCAGACCTATACTGGATACTATAGCACTGGTCATTGGCTTTCAGGCTGTCAGACTACAAGACTACACCATGGTCTTTACTAGGCCTTCTTGTGGATGATGGATTGTGGAAGTTTAAGCCTCCATAAGTTCTTGAGACACTTATACCTTATGTCTTCCTTCATTCTTTCTCTCTCCTCTCTTTTCCCCCTTTCCCCTTTTACCCTCCTTCTTTCTTTTTATTTTTCTTTTCTAAATTAGTTTGTATTTTTAAAAAAATTCCAAGAAGTCAAGAATGGCATTTTTGAGATGAGGATTATCATATATTTGGAGTCCAAATTTATTGTCTTTCAAGTACATATATAGATGATATAATGGGGACAAGGGAGGGGTGTGTGTGTGTGTGTGTGTAGACACTTATCTTCTCAGTTCTGTTTCTCTGGAGAAATCTCATATGCTCCCTCACATCATGTGACTAAACCTAGCCAATGGAATGTAAGAAAAGTAAAGTATGTCAGCTTCACACCAATATGATACTTAATTAGGTGTCTCACTTTCTCTTTCTCTACTACTGTTGCAAATTTGGAAGCTACATCTTGAGCATGGCACTCTGATGGATGAAGCTTAAAAGCTGTACCACTAAGGAATACTACACTGATTGGATTTGGCGTGTGAGAAACAGTTACTTGGCTGGGCACCTGAGGTTTTTGGGTTGTTTGTGACAGCAGCGGGTCTGTTTACTCTGATGAACATGAGTCTGCGTTTCCACGTACAAATGGAGCGAACACAGAAAAGTCGCACATTCTTTGAAGTATGAAGGAATAAAAACAGCAACTGACATCCAGAAAAGCCTAGTGCTGGAGGCTGGACCGTGGTGCTCCCTATTAGACACACTTTTTCACAGAACACTGACATTACAGACCTTGATGCATACAGACTAAAACAACACCACTGTGTAACATTTCTGAGCACAGACCCCAGCAGCAACATTGTCCAAACCAGGACACAGGCAGGCATTCCAGTCTGAGTAACATGAGGGAACACTGCTGTAACTGCTTCACTATAGGCTTCCCTCCCAGAACTTTATTGCAGTGCCCAGGCATAGAATTCCCCAGCTTCCTGTCTGCATCAAACCGCAGCACACCCCATCTTGTTGAACACTCCTGAAAATCACCTAATGAAAATCAAAAGCCTACAGCCAGCCTTCTCTAACACACATACTGGAATGTGCTGAAGTTCTCCCAGGGCCAGATGTGAGGTCTAGCTCCTGCCCCAGTCAACAAGGATCAAAAATCCAAATCGTTCAGCCACCTGCACTGGGGCATCCTGGTGGTGTTTGGCTGGAAGGCATTGCCATAGGTAATGATTTTACTCAGAAAATGCAATAATTGGATGAAATTGTTCCTAACTCACTTTAGTTATGCTGACTTTCATGATAGTAGATAAAACCAGCTTGCTCTAATCCACATAAGTCTTCATAATCAGCCACAGTTCTGTGTCTATATTTTGTTGCTCCTTGTAAAAAGTTGCTCATCCCGATTTCTCCTCTTGGAAAAATCCAGACACTTATTAAAATGTTGTCACACTAGTACTTAGTTGTCATTTACTGAACAACTAGTACTTACACTTCTTCTTTTACCAGAATATGTACAGAAGTTAGATTAACATTTTGATGAACTGGTTTTTAACCTATTTTTTTTCACAAGACAGAGAAAATATTACTCTAGAAAATTTTGTATTGGCAAACTTGAAATGAATAACTTGGACAGAAGTTAATGAGGTTTAAAAGACAATGAATTTAGTCTCCGGACAAATGAATGTATGTACATATATTAATAATTCTCTGCAAAACATTCTTATGTGGGGACGAGAGAGGCACAGTGGAGTCAGAGCAGCACAATGCTATAGCCTTGGCATTGAAACCTGGCTTGGTCAGCCTCTGGTTAGGTAGACTCATTAGTGTGTGTGTGTGTGTGTGTGTGTGTGTGTGTGTGTGTGTGTTGGGTCACAGAAAGCAATAATGCTGACCCCTCAAAAAAATCATTCTTGATTTTGTTTGAGTTTTTAATTACACACTTATTCCCACATTTGAAAAGCTTACATATACACAACAGATTGTTTTGTTCTTTTTCTAAAAAGTCTCAGAATCTTATTTATTCTTTCAGTTTCTTGCACTAGAGAGGCAATACAATGTTTACATATGAAAGCCTTATTCATTTGACTTCTAAGTATGGCCTTTAGTTGCATCCATTTTCCTACAAAGGTCTCAAGTTTATCTTTCTTTATAGCTGAATAGTACTCCATTGTATAAAAATATCACATCTTTTTTATCCATTCCTCAGTTGTGGAACATGTGGAACATTTCCAAGATTTAACGATGACAAATTGTACAAAATGTACAATAGATATTGTGAAAGGGACAGAAACTGCTCAAAAGGAAAGAGCAACTGGGATGGGAGCAAAGAGAAAAGAAGGAAGGGGAAAAATGGTACATATCTATACACAAGATAGCTAAGATAATTATACTACTAATTCCTATTAGTTCATTGAAAGGAACGGTTAGTGTTTGTATTGTCTGATCAGTTTTGCATGCTTGTGTCTGAGCAACTAGCTTGAAGATAATAATATGCAGCATAATAGACTTTCTTTTTATTTTAGGGAAGAGTTTACAGGGTGTTCAGGGTCTCACTACTACTGTAGATCAGACTCTTAGTGATTCTCCTGTTTTCAGCCTCCCAAGAGCTGGGATTACAGGTGCGCTCCACTATGCCAGTCTCAATTGTCATCTCAGTGCGCCCCAGGGACAGGGCTGGCATGGCAGGCCAGGGATGGAACCTCCCAGCCCCTGCGCCTGCTTGCATGTGCCTTAATCCACCGAGCTATTTGGCTGGCCCAACCAAGTTGTTAATTCCTATAATCTTGTTTTGAAATTCTGTGTCATTGTTATTGTTTTTTCTTCTCTTTAAAAGAAAAAATAAGAGGCTCAGAATTTCACATGTCATGTATACTACACTATTATATGACTAGACATTAGCCAACATTTTAATAATTTGTTTCAGGACAACTAGAAAATAGTTCCATTAAAGATAAAAATTAAATCTGCACCTCAAATTGTGCACCAGGAAAAAATCCAGACATCAGCTATTCAAAAAATAAAAGTTTGTATGAACTAGAAAAAGACACAAATGAATGACTTTTGAACCTAGAATCAGAAACCTTTTCCTAAGTATCTCAATATACAGTTACAACTTAAGAAAGAAGAAGAAAACAGATGACTGATAATTTAAGAGAATTCTGCATAGTCAAAGTGTAAATTTAAAAATTACAGAAAGTACTTATAACTGATATCACAGCAAAAATAAATATAGTTTTAAAAAATGAAGTAACATTCTACAAAATAGCTCCAAAATCTCCTAGACAAAAACAACCAATAATCAATAGAAATATGGACAAAAGATACAGAATGGTAGTTCCAAGAACCAGACTTTTTAATGACTCAGAAATGAGAAAATAAATGTCCAAACATACATAAGCACTTACCAGTCCAGTAACTTAAATACAAATTGACCAAAACTTGCATATTTCTGTTACACTTCATAAAATAGTATAACAGGAAATATAAAAATGGTAATTTTATCACATTTATTCAGTAGCTTTCCTTTGTATTGTATAGAACATTCAACACCCCCTGAGGGATGCTGAGGAAAGTTAGTATGTAATCAAACACTGCTGAGTGCCACCGGGGCTAAACTGATGAATGGTTAATGAAAGAAATTCAAGGGCTGGCCAGGTAGCTCAGCGGACTGAAGCACCTGCTTAGGCAGAGCACAGCGGCCAGTTCGATCCTCAGCGTCCTATGTGGGCCCCACCTCCGAGATGCCCTGAGACGGAGATTGAGGCTGGGCATGGTGGTGCACGCCTGTAATCCCAGCCCTTTGGGAGGTTGAAAACAGGAGAACCACTCCAAGTCTGATTTACCTGGTGAGACCTTGTAGACCCTGTCCTAAATAAAAATAATAATGATAATAAAAATTAAAAGAAATTCAAAATAAAACTATGAGAAAAATTCTCTCATCTATCAAGCTAGCAAGATCTAAAAGTCTGACAATAAAAATATATTGGGAAAAATATTAGGAACAAAAAAATCCTTAAATTTTTGATAGGACTATAAACAAGAATTACCATTAAGACATAAATCCGTCAATGTGTAGAAAAAGGCAGATATACTTGCATTCCCCCTTTGACCTTCCTAGCTCTAGGAATGCAGCTTCAATATAGACTTGGAAAAACATAAAATAATTTGTGAATATGTTTTTGGTAAATGGAGGCATGAGGAAACACCACTGACAAAGACTGTGGAAAGATGAAATTTTACTTATCTACCTACCAGCACGCTGACATTGGAGTGATACTGGCAGCTTGCTGGAGGCCCCAAAGAATTTGGATGGAATGTTGAGCCCAAAGCTCTAAGGACAGTCAGGCATGGTGACACATGCCTGTAATCCCAGCACATGGGAAGCTGAGGCAGGAAGATGGTTGCAAGTTCAAGATCAGCTCGGCCTACAAAGTAAGCTCAAGGCTAGCCGGAACTGCATAATAAGACCTTGTCTCAAAAAAAAAAAACCTCTAAGGACAACCAGTGCAGGTTGATTCATAGAGCTGATATCCCAAGTCCCATGTTAAATTCTTTATTGGCCTTACTTCTTGTTAGCCGGGAGCAATTCATTGCTTCCCATTGTTTATGAGGGGAAGTATAGGGTCTTTCCAGTCTCTCTCAAGCAACTCTCAGGTTGTACCTGCAAATAAGAAATTTTATTGTGAAATTATTGGTTAAAAAGTAGTTCAAAAGAGTCAAAATTTCATCAAGCAACCAGCTGAATAGACTATGATATATATTCACACAAGGGAATACTATACAATAAAAACAAGAATGAAATAGATTCCTATTCACAAATATATGACTATTTCTTTTGTGGTTTGTGTTTGGATATTACCCTGAAGCTTCATGCAGTCATGTTAGGGTGGGCTTTTCGTAGGCAGCTGACTCTATGCATGCCCTAAGGCAGGTAGCCTGCCTGCAATAAGATGGAGGGAAAAGAAGCTTGCCTCTCCCTTTTACTCTTGTTGCATTTGCTGTTCTCTAGTGCATGAACTATTGCCCCTAGGCCACTCCACCCTCCCTTTCAGCCTGCTGATTAGGGACTAAAACCTCTGCAAATTGTGAGCTAAACCTTTCTCCCTTTAATTTTGGGTAACAGTTATTTTGTCCTAGCAATGAGAGAAAAGTAACTAAAATAATTTGGTATCAAGAGCAAGATCATTGCTGTGACTAAACCTGACCATGTTGTTCAAGAGACTTTGGGAGTGGCTTGTTGGAAGGGTTTGAAAAGGTTCAGAGACACCAGCTGAAAAGTTAGAGCTGAAAACACTTATAACATGGTCACTCGTAGTGACAGGAGAATGCGAAAGAGGGACCAGGGAGGAAGCATGAATTTTTTCAGAATATACTTCATAAGAGTTTTGATTTTAGACTCATGATTGATTTATGTGTTCAAAAATGAGGAGGAAGACAGAAAACTAGCCCTCACTGCAGAAAGCTAGTCTTCATGACAGAAAACTTGTCTCCACTCTTAAAGGATCCCAGAGAGCCCCTTGCTCAGTCTCGGTTGGCAAGCTCAACGCTGCCCTCCTCTGCATCTTTGTCCGCTGCTGTCTCTTCTTACATCCTCTCTTCTCAGTCTTGATTCTTGTGCACTTTTCACAACCCAGGCAAAGGTATACTCTGGGGATCACTGTCCTTCCAAACCTGAGAAACCAGTCCTGCCACCCACTTACCAGTGCTCAGCAGAGGGCCAAAGAACCAGAAAGCCTGCCTCCACCCTTCAGTTAGGGAAAGGGAATTCCTATAGATAATGAGAAGCCCAAGTAATTCCTAGCACACACCATTTAATGACAACGATATTGATGTAGGGACAATTGAGGACCTCCAAACAATATAAAGGGGAATTTAACTCCCAGCCGACTAGATGTCCAATACACTGAGTTCCTATTCTCTAAAATTGAAGAATAGATTCTAAGAAGAGGGAAAGTTAAGAGTAGAACTGTTCCTTGAGAGAAAGAAAGCTTCTTTGATCCATGAGAGACAGAAGGACTCCCACGTGGATGGCCAGGGACACCACTTCTCCAGGGAGTTTTATAGAGCCAAGCCACAAGGTGAGGCAGGTCTAAGGTAGGATGGAACTATAACAAACTAATAAAATTACAAGTATAGGGGGCCAGTGTATAGCTCAGAGGTGTAAGTGCCTGCCTGACGAGCGAAAGTTCCTGAGTTTGATCCCTGGTACTGAAAAAAAAAGACAAGTATAGTCACTTAGGTAATATTGATCCAATGAGATATCACAAGGTGGGTGTGAGGTTGGGAACAGCTATGGTCAGCTGGTAAGTACACAAGAAATGTAGTCGCTAGGGTAATATTGATTAAGCGAGTCACATAGAAAGCATGCATGGAGCAGACAAGGACTTTCCTGGAAGGGGTGGTTAAGGAGGTTTAGATCCCCCACCCAAGATGACTGAGCTAGAGTATCATCCAGGACTGTGCGTGCCCAGGGGAAGTATATGGTGAGTAGCTCCTGTTTTCTGGAAGCCTGGCCTTCAGAGAATGCTCCTCCAGCCACAGTTGTCTTCTACATCGACCTCTCTATGGCCCAGACTAGTCTGACTGTGTATAATATTTCTAAGTAGCTTAGCTATTTATAATAATATAAGGGAAATAAATTTCACTCTCAACCTGCTCAATGTCAGGTACTTTGAATTCTTGTTCCCCAAAATTGAAGAATGAATTCTAAGGAACAACAGAGGTTAAGAGTAAGAAAATTGTATTGACAGAGGCAGTGCTTGAGAGAAACAAGTGGCCCATGAACCCAATTCTCAAAGGAAGTTTTACAGAGCAAAATCACCAGGTGAGTGTAAGACCACAAGGTGGATACAATGTATGACAAAGCTATGATCAGCCAATAAGGTTACAAGTGTAGCCACTTAGGTAATGCTGATCCAATGGGGAAGCAGGACTCATGGCAAGTGTACATAGAGAGAACAAGGACCTTTTTAGAAAGGGATGAATCAGGAAGTCCTCACCACCCACTTAAGTGATTGATGCCTATCTAGACTCTATTGGGCCAGGTGCTCTTGGGGCCTGGCCTTCAGTGGCTGCACTTCTGGGCACAGTTGTAATGTGTTCTCATCCTCTGCACTGACACCCTGTGGCCATAGCACTGTCTGCCTATCATACTCGTAGCTAACTTAGCAGTCCACAATAGCAGGACACAGCAGCACAAGCACTCTGAGCATTGTGCAGAGCCAGAACATGCAGACCTGAATTCCAGCCTTGCCAGTGCCATGAAACCAGGGGAAACTTTCTCACCCTCGGGCTTTGCTACCTCAGAGTGGAAGTAATGAATAGTGATTCTTCAATAGCCCAAATCACTGAGGTTCTGAGGATGTAAAAATAGTTGGTAAGTCAGAAGCCAACTGAACAAATGTATAGTATTAGATACTATAGAAATAAAATGAAGTAAGAAATCGGTGTATGATAAAGTTCCCAAAAAAAATCATGAAGAAAATGGAAGCTGAGATAAATGTTTTAGGAATGATAGAACTTGTAAAGTAAAGAGAATACTGTTCAATAAAGAAACACAGGCCAGGAATAGAGTTCAGTGGCGGGTGATATAGCTCCGTGCCATAAGCACCTGCCTGGCAAGCACAAGGTCCCGTGTTTGATCCCCAGTACCAAAAAAGAAAGGAAGAAGTAAGGGGGGAGGAGAGAGAGAGAGAGAGAGAGAGAGAGAGAGAGAGAGAGAGAGAGAGGACAAAGGCCCTACTAAAAAGCATGTCTGTCACTATTCTACTAATGCTTCATACCTCCCAAGCGCACTCACCATGCAGCATGCAGGTATTGCCTAGAAGGAGGTGCACAGCTTCACCAAGGAAGCAGTTTTACCCCAGCTGTGAACTTTTCTGCGAAGGGATGCAGCAGTGGGCATCAGCTCAGAGAATGGAGGTTGGAGCAACCTGGGGCAGAAGCCACCTCAGCACACAGGAGCCAGAGATGTCATTGGTCCCAGAAGCTCAGTATCCTGGGCCCCACTTGAATGCTGTTTGCATCTGTATGCACAGGTGTGCCATGTGCCGTGTGTGTGTGTGTGTGTGTGTGTGTGCGTGCACGCACACAAGCACACATTGTCAGTCATTGACTCAGTATCAGTGACCAGCAACCAAGAACATCTTACCTTTTTCCACTAAAAAATGAATAATAAAAAGGAATTACAGATGATCAAACAGTACATAATCATCCACTTAATTTCTCTTATCAGTATACTATTTCAATAATGGAAAACTAATAAAAACTATATCCATAAACGACAATAGAAGAAAAGAATTAGCCACACTAACCTATGAGTGAGAGAAGAAAGTGAGGTTGTTTTCCTTCCCCCAGGACTTTGATATAATTCAGCTTGTTGTCTGACTGCCACAGCAAAGTGAGAGGCTTGAAAAATTGTTGCGGTTGCTTTTCCAGCCTGTTCTCTGACTTACTGTTTATCTGTTTTATATAGAAACTCCAACAGCATCTACATCAACTTCTGACTACTCTTCACTCCATTTTAATAAAGTAAATGTCATCCAGTAGTCTGATGCTCTTTTCTGGGACAGATAAAGCCCAGAAATCAACTTTTCTTGTGAAAATGTTACACACAAATCTTCCTCATGCTGACTCATTTGTTCCATATTGGTCCTGACACATATCGGCATGTGTTCCATGATGTTCAGGCCAAAACCAATGGCTGACACTGGACACTTAGACACACAGGCAGAGGGGAAGAGGACAGTGTTGCCCAGTGAAGTCCAGAGAAGAAGCTATAGCAAGTCATTATTTCAGTATTTATGAATATATCTGTAGTTAGAAGAAAGTGAACAACAGGTACATTCCATGTTTGTCTTGTTTCAAGAGTTATCTGTATTTACTCTGGAGTACTGCCCTCATTTGAGACTGTTTTATAATTAAAATCATGTAGTCCAAGTTTATAAGTTAAAAAATAAACACATAGACCAAGTTTAAAGGAAAAATCTCTAAATCATAGAACCAAGACACTGAATGTGTTCATGCCCACTAACTTCCAGCCTGTAGACATTTGCCTACCATTGTTCTCTGTCAGTCTGGGCTGTGAAAATCTCTGGCTTGGCAGCTCACTGTGGAAGCTGCTCACCTGAATCAAAAACTCAGTACCAGGAACACCTTAGAGATGCAAAGGTTAAAGAAAGAAAGGCACTTTATTGGAAAAAAAGAGGCCTCAGCTAACCTGATAAGTCAGGGTACAAGCTCCAAAACAATGGAGGACCCCTCTGCTCCCCTGTAGGCCCTTGTTCCCACTATCTGGAGCTCAGCAGAGCTGACTGGTTCCCTGGGCTGTCATAGGCAGACCCGAGACTCCAAGATCCTAATCCCTCCCCACCCACACGCACTCCCTCTATGTGCACATCCCTAAGTGGGCTTTATTTGATTTTCTCTTGCTCTGTCAGGCTCTTATCTCTGGAATTCATAGGCTGGTTAGAAAGAATTTCACATACAAGGTCAAGTTAGCAATTGAGTTTATGGGATACATGTACAGTTAGTGCAGGAACAAGGTGAAAGTGTGTGCGTGCATGTGTGTGTGTGTGTGTGTGTGTGTGTGTGTGTGTGTGTGTGTTTATAAACTAAATAAGAGCTGGCTTTCATGTGGCTGCCCCTTGTTGCTTTTGCATTTTATTGAAGGTAGGGAGGGACAGCAGGTTGGCTAACTTGGTTAAGACTGGCCTGCCTGGGTGAGCAGCTTTCTCTTGAATAGTTAATTAACTTTTGACTTTTTCTGTTCAAGATTAGCCAGAAAGCCCAATGAGGTGCTTATTTTATATTGTTTCCTCTCTACAGATCCCTTTCCCCTACATCTCCATTATATAAAATATCTGTGATCTTACATCACATCAACATTACTACATATTGACATATAGTTTAATTTTTGCTTGTTTTGATTTGCTTTTTGATGTCCTGAGGATTGTACTGAAGGTCTCACACTGCCAGGCAAGAGCTCCACCACTGAGCTATGTCCCCAGCCCAACATTACTACATATTAGATGTCACTACTATGTTACATCACTTCATACATGTTCCCACTTGTGCTAAATATTAGTCTCTTCTAAAAAAAATCTTACCTATAAAAAGGCAAAAGAAATGACTTCAAATAAAATAAGTGAAAGAAAGAAAATGGTCTGCAGACTCACTTTAATGATTACTGTGACCTAGAAATTGGATGACCAATGCCTAAACAAACACTGTGTGTGTACTTGACTACACATGAATGTGCCGGCCACATGCAGCTGGCTCCGTCAAGACCAAGGAAAAATTGTCTCAGCTAGGAAAAGAATCAATGAGTGACTTAAACTCTATTCAGATTGGCAAAAGGACAACAAGAAGAGCAGTTTCCAATGTCTGATTTTGGGGATTAGCAAGAAATTGCACTAGAAAGTTAACCACAAATTGTTGAGTCTTTTAGATATTATCATTTTAAAGATGATGAAAATAAAACCAAATTAAAATGAGTGGCTTGTCTTTGGCCATCTGCCTAGTTAATTGATAGATCCCAACAAGAATCTAGGTTCTCTGACTTCATACCACATTAAAACCATCATCCATAAGTCACACAAGTGGTGGCCATAACTCTAAGAAACCAGACTCCTCTTCAGGTTTCAAGCTGTTTAACCTTCCAGACTTTCTCACCTCAGCCCTCAAATTGATGTAAACCAGGTATTTAATTGGCTGCAAAGCACAAGTTGCATAATGTTACATATCTACTACCCTGATGTGAACAAAGATATAACTAATAAAATACTTCCTATGTCAATTAGTATGCTGTTACCTCCATCTATATCCATATATATTTAGATATTTTAATGTAACAGGACTTTAATCCTTAATATGAGGATTAACTGCATCATACTTTATAATTCACAATTGGCTTCATATGCTTGAAATTAGCTGATAAGGATTTTAACTCTTGATCATCCTTTATTTATCACTTTAGAGCTACTTCCATTGCAAACCTGCAGATATCCACAGACCAAGGCGAGTTGCCCTGCCTCAGGCTTCTCTAGCACATAGCTCCCTGTATCTGGGGCTGTCATCTCCATCTGAATTCTGCAGGAGCAGAAGCCACTCCTGCCTCCCTCGCCAGGGTGTACCAGAAACCCAGGAGAGTGCCTGACACACATTAAATATTAAATGAGTACTTGTCAATGAATGAATAAATGAACAGAAGAAAGACTCAGACTACCCTGGAATGGGGCAAAACAAAATTTTGAAGGGCAAGGGTTTACTGTAAAGATTACTGTATAGGCTGAGGATTGGGTCTTCTCTGGCACTTTCCAGTCTTCCATTTCAGCACCCACCAATTTTTTTAAAACCCCACTGCATTATTATAATGGCTTCTGTAGCTTCAAGTCTAATAGTAGGGGAAGATGAGATGAGGGCAGGAATGTCGTGTCTGTTTTTCTATATCTGGGTCCTTCTATCCAATGTTTCTAAGTCACAATGAGCCTGAAAGCTTCCTTTTCAGTAATGGGGCCATTGCTATTCATTAGGAACACAGCTTGCATGGGGTACTTTGGGGCCATGGCGATACACATTATGCTGCCTTACCAAACATACTGAAAGTACTAGGATAGAAAGAAAATTATAGAAATTATCTCCTTTCTATGACTTTGTAAAACTCTCGTAAGAGCTTGAAGGTCTGGAAAGTGACAGATAGGGGATTTTATCGTTCATAAAATAATCACAAACATAGTTAAACCAACTACACCCAGGAGGCCCATACTGACGTGTAATGGGAGGTAAAGTCCCATGGCTTTGAGAAGAATGTGACTTTTCCAGTCCCAGGATAGCTGATCAATAAAATAATTTTGGCACCACTTGGGAAAAACAAAATGACTAACAGAAATATGGACTATAACCAACTCCCAAATTTCTACACCCAATAGATGACACCATTTTCCTAACTTCCTTCTCTCTTTCCTCTATCCCCCTCCCTGCTTAAGCCCTCCTAGGAATTGTTTGTCATCTATGAAAGCTCAAATGGCTGACTTTAAAAAATATATGTTTATAAAATACTCATGCTACACTTCGCCTCTTAGACTCCCTTGAAATAAAGCAGCCATAATCTCTGTGACAGTTGCCACCATCAATGCCTATCATAAAAGCTGGTAAAGAGGCAGAAATGCTGATTTGCCATGCACTGCTATGCTTGTATGTCCTTTTTCTAATAAAAATCAGGGAAATTATGACTTTGTGAATGCTTAGCACCTCAATATTTGTATTACTAACCTTCACTGTAAGCTTTCAGTGCTCCCAATGCTGTCTTTTTCTCTCTGAGGAGCTGCCGATGTAAATGTGTCACACTTGAGCTCCACGACATACTGAGCTGAAAGAGCATCTGTCCTGCACGCACAGTGGGAAATTCGCTGTTTAGGGAGCAGTGAAGAGAACTATTGCTCAAGCTCTTAGATAAATGCTGTGGAGACTAGGATTCCATTTTTAGATATACTTTGAAAAACTTGTGTTTTCAGTAAGAATTTTTATTCTGAAGATTTAAATTTTTCTAAAATATTGCTGTGATTTAGATATGAATGATGTCCTACTATTAAATTCTCTTTTTATACTATTGCATAATGCAAATTAAGTGAAATAGCACTAAAAGTGTACAGTAACAAAGGTACACCAGTGCTGAGATCGCTGATACAGGAAGCTGAGCAAAGCATAGGACCTCCAGACTACATAGTGTTAACTTGATCTAGATTGATACTTTGTAGGATTCTTCACTTAAGTCAAAACTCTGTTTTACAAATGTTAAGCTATGTAAAGTAAGCTTTTGTCTTGGCCATATTACCAATTACAAAACTCATTTCCGTTAAGGCAGAGAATTGCTCAATGTAAATTTCACTGGTACCTCAGTTCACATACACTCTGTTCCCAACCAATTTGGCTTGTAAAGAGTAGTGTTCATTCGCAAAATCTGTATCAGGTGACAAACCTGGCTGCAGCTGTCTTCCCTGCACACACACAAACAAGGCCATCTCCTCCATAAATGTGGAATGAATTAATTGCAGGCACCACTGTATATGTGAGTAACACACACACACACACACACACACACACACACACACAAATGCACTTCTACCTAGACATAAGGAAACTATAAAATTCCAGAGCTATAAGCAAATATTTTTATTCATATTACTTCATTCATAGTGCTCTCAAAACCATAAAGTGATTTCCACAATTTGTTCATTTGCATTCCTACTTTACCAAATGTATATGAATACTTATTAGGTAGAGGTCAAATGGATAGGTTTTATTTAGAAATACAGTAAAAAAAAAAAAAGAAAAAAAAAAACAGATGCAATCCATTCAATTGGTGTTTTATTTTCCCTAAGTAAAAATTCACTCTTAGAAATTATATATAAGAGTGGAAGTAAAAGCCAAAAATCACTTGCCTCTGTCTGCAGTACTGCAGCATAGAGGAGGTGCAACATCATGTGCTACAGCATGCTGTCATGGCTCAAAGCATCGGCTGCACACCACACACACGGTGCCTGCCTCATTGTCTCCTCAGTAAATTCAGTACCATCCCTTCCTCATGACCAAAGTGATTACAGTTAAACCATTCTAGTAAAGCTTTTCACTCAACTCTGTCTTGGAGACCCTGTGAAGGGAGTTGGGAAGACATTCCAGGCACTGTGCTGAACACTCTTACAGAATTTATCAAATGTTCTCTACAATGTCATGTGATTGTCACTTGCCTCATTTTGAAGAGTAATGTTTTCCAAACTTTTAATCTGTTGAAGTTGGGGGCCTACCCATTAGCTCAGTTGTTTAAATGCCTGCTTAAACAAAGCAGTCAGGCTCAGGATGCTGTAGTTCGATCCCCAGATCCTCAAGCCAAACCAGGCCTTCCCAGAAGGCATCCTGAGGCCACCAAAAAAAAAAATCCTAATCTGTGGAAGTCACAGAAAATAACTAGATCTCTAGGATGGCAGTGGAGACATTCTGACCATTCTTCTCTAGACCTGTTATGGGAGGTTGTCCTGTTTAGATAGATCAGCTTACCATCTCTGTAGAGGAAGAGTTTTAGATCAATAACCTTTAGAAGTGGAGGCCACTTGAAGATATACTCATAAGTGAAATAAACCAGACACACATGTGTAAATATCATATAGTTTCCTTAGTATAAGAACTCAAAAGAAGAAATACAAATAGAAAGGTATAATACAACTAAAAGGAAATCAAGAACTTGAGGAGTAGACAATGAAAAGAGAGGAAGGAGAAGAGCTAGGAAACATGACAGGAGCAAGCCATACAGTTATATGTTGAGGATGGGTAAGGCAATGATCCTGAGAATCTTCAGAAGATTTTTAAATCTAGCAGTTAATTGGAAAGATTCTCACCCTGACTATATATACAGATACCTGTGAACTACACAACTGCACCAAAGATGGCAATTTATAATAGTAGGTTCATGTTCGAAGTGCCTGTCATTCTGGTCTTCTGAATATAGGCTGCTTGTCAGTTGCTGCCATGCTGTCTCTTGGGTAGATGATTGTTCAAAACGAAGGGGGTGGTGAATGAAGGCAGGAGACAGGAAAAGGAATGTTGCAGGACTATCCTGCTTCAAGGTTGTATATGGTTAGATTTCTGGACTTATGTGTAAACATAAGAATTATAAAATTCTTTATGCTTATTTTTAAAATATATTCTAATTTTTAAATGTTTTTTCATCATATTCTGTAGGGATTTAAATTTCAACATATCAATACTTGATGAGAGACCCAGTCCTAGAGCAGGTCCGGTGAGTGTGTGGAGAGCTTCCTGCTACCCTGAGCCAGCTGAACCAGACCCAGCCCAGGCGCAGCGTGGGCCAGACCCTCTCCCACCCCCTAGGGCCGCCCCCGACCACACCGCAGACCTCCCCCACCCCTCCCGCAGAGTAGCAATTTCTGCCGACTTCCGGGAACCCCCAGACCCAGTCCTAGCCCAGGTCCTGTGAGTGTGTGGAGAGATTCCTGCTACCCTGCGCCAGCGGGACCAGTCCCAGCCCAGGCGCAGCATGGGC
>NW_004524767.1:1472386-1501488 GCF_000260255.1 Octodon degus | reverse complement strand
AGAGAAAACACTCTCTCAGGCTTTCACAGAGACCACATTGGCCAAGCAATGGCCGTGACTCATCCACATGACTTACACTGACAAAGGTTCTACAATCTGAGGTACAGGATCTCAGGGTAAATCCTGAGGGGATTTCACTGACCTTATCAGAGCCAAAAGCTACAACTCTTGTTGCATAGGTCTTGCTTTATCTTGGTCTTAACCATCCAGCAGAAAAGTATAAAAACCAAGTATAATAAGTAAAGCCATGCTGTTATGTTGAGCTGTAGGGGACTCGGGTCAACAATTTCTGACACTGCCAGTCAAGAGGAAGACCCAATACTATTATGGACTACTGGACTCTTTTAGAATATTTTGCTGAGTTAACACACCTATAGTATTCAAGTGACAGAACTAAACAAAAAAGGGGATAAAGATGAATGTCTGTTTTGTATCTGTGTATTCAAAATGGCTAGGATAGATATATAGTTACATTCTCTTAATGAATAGAGGGATTTGTTGTAATAGTGTTTATAAATAAGATATCATGTCTGCATCTTGTACAGCAAATAACCACTAAGAAGAATTTATGCAATGTGTTAATTATTGAAACTGTCATACCAACTTGATTTGAAACTGTCTCATTGCTATTTGTCTCTCAATAAAATTATAAAAAAAAAAAATAACCTTTAAAACACCAGTATTTCCTCAACCACTATGTGTACATCTACAAGGAGGTAACTCAATCCAGAAACACACCATCCTGGTCTGCAGGAAATGCTGCTCATCCTGCGTGCAGGGGCGTCCTCTGAGCATGGGCTCATCCTGCAGCACATTCTCAGCGACAGTCAGATGCTGCCTGCTGATGAAGGCCTCGTTACCCATTTGTCCACACCTAGCCCCCTTCACTTGGACCAAGTTGCATAACCGGACTATGCAGGGCATTTGCCACTTAGTTCTTCTCTTGGGGAAAGGGGGTCAGGCATACAGGGAAATTGGGAAAATCTCACGTTACTAGAATTGCAGGTTTTTTTGTGTTGTCAGGTTCCCAAGAACTGGTCTACTAGCTACAGTTGCCCGACAATTGATTTTCTCACCACTTTGTAAAAGAAAAGGAGAAGAAACAAGAGTGGAACAGCCCAGATATTATTAGAGTCACCTGAGAGCTTCTTAAATACATAGATCCCCTGCTTTAACATCTCCAGGAAGTAAATCTAAAAAGGATGTGAGAATGGCACATTATGAGGCTGAGCTTTAGAGACCACTGAATGTTTGTGCCTATAAACATAACATTTCTGTAACATTTCAGTCATATATTTTTCAGAAAAGGATATTTTTAAATCACAACTTATGTTTCACTTCTAGTTTTAAAATACCTTTCCCATAAGAAATAGTGGATTAATAGACATTAAGAACATTTTTAACTCCTCCTAATGCTGTGCTCAGCAAAATACTATACAGTTGTAAAGCTGTATAGTATTTATTTTAACTTTTTGTTTTTTTACTTAGTACGGGGTCTACAGGGTCTCACTTCACATACCAGACTCGTAGTGATCCTCCTGTTTTTCAGCCTCTCAAGCCCTGGGATTCCAGGCACATGCAAGGATGCCCAATCTCAGTCGCATCTCAGCAGGGCCCCAGGGGTGGGGTCGACTCAGCATGCCGGGATTTTTTAACATTTTACTGATCTTTTAAATAGGCCTACAGGTACCCAGGTCTCGGATTAAAGAAATCTGAGCATTCATTGTAAAATAATGTATAGGACAAGCCAGCCCAAACTATTTTTTCGTAAAACTGAAGAATTTCCTGGGAGGTGTCAGACCCCAAGGACACACTTCCTGAGGACAAGCTGGTCTAGAGAGCAAATCCTCCTTCAGAAAGGAGAGGGGGACTCTAGTACTTGTCGGGCCTGCTTATGCCGCAGCCACACATAAATCATTCAAATCCAGGTCCCAGACAATGAGGAGTAAAGGGAACAGGAAGATTATGCCATGGTAAGAAACAAGAGCCATGCTGGTTTCGTGGAACCTTTGCATGGGACAAAGCTGTAGCCGGTACACCCTGCTTTCCTGTGAGCCACAGGGTGGCTTTGGCAGCTTGGAGCTTTGGCGTGACTGTAGCAGCAGTAGGTCAATGGGGGAGAAGCGACTTTGAGCAGGGAGAGCCCTGGGAACACGGCGAGCAGAGTGGGGCGAGCGAGCGCCAGGCCAGCAGTGAGGCCAGCGCAGGCTGGTAGGCAGCTGCCAGCCGCCAGCCGCGCGGGCTCCCCGAGGCCAGGGCAGTGCTCACTGTTGCCTGGGGGAGTGCTGTGTGGGGTTCCAGGCAAGCATCCGTGAATGAGCCCGGAAACACACAAGACAGATTAGTAAAACTAGGATTAGTAACTTTTCAGAGAGACCAAGACTTTGATACACAATGTGGCCCTTGCCGGATTTCAAATGTCAGTGCAGGATAAGGTGTAGCATAAAAAGTGCAGTGCTTAGGCGTGAGAACGCGAGGAGGTAGCAGGCTCCCCCTTCTCTGGACACAGCATGCTGGGCCTCTGGTGAGCATGGGAAGTGCAAAGTAGCTCATGCAAATGGAGAGAGACAGTAAGACTGGAGATAGCAAAAGAAATCCAAATTAGGTCTGTCACATCCTTTCAGCTGTCACACCAGAAATAGATGTCAGCCTGTCCGAACAGCTGTGCATAGCACTCCACGAGGCCATCAGAAAGACCCCAAAGCCCCTATCAAAGCCCCTGCCACAGCTAAACTCCTACTCTGACAGCAGCACTTGGTGTAGGAGTCAAATTAACATTTGCCCTAGCTTTTTATGTTTATTTTTGTTAGTACATGCCAATTACATGTGCATTTTATTAGTACATGACCACATTGTTCACAGGAATTTGGTGCAAAGACCCTAATCCTTTTCTTAGCCCCTCCCTTCCCCTGCCTCCCGCCCTCCATCCATTTTTGGGCCCCATCCTTTTTGCAAATGGTGTCTCTCCCCATTTCCTATCAGCTACCTTTTATTTTGTTCTTTGATTTATTTAAACTTTGGGTTTCTTGTATAAGAGAAACTTTATCTTGTTTAAGGTCGTGTATCTGATTTGTTTTACATGTGATGCTGTTCTCAGGGCGCATCTGTTTTCTGACAAATGACTCAATTATCCCTAGGTTTTTGCATAGAGGACCTAAGAGAGATTACCCTGACTTTGTTGTGTTTGGAGGCTTTTTATTGTTCTTTTCTCGTGGAGTATCTATTCCTCCAAAAGAAAGCTCATCATAAATAGGCATAAATGAGACTTAATAAAAAGAAAGAGTCGGGGGGATGGAAAATGCTATTCAAGCTTGTGGCCTTCATATCTGAGGTCCCAAAAGCATCGTAGTCAGTGTTACAAGTCCTGTGACTAGCGGAGCTACTCCCAATGCCAGCAGAAATTCCCTCCTTTAGTTGAATTTCTGTCACTTGCAAGCCAAAAAATCCACTACTGAGGTATCAGTTAAGACATTTGGAAATGCAGTTAATAAAAAAATCTAACATTAGCTTAACCTGTAAGGATATTTATTGTTAAAAAACAAAATCATGAAGTAGTTCCATATTAAAAACACTACTAAAGGCCAACTTTCTTTTTCTTCTCTTGTCTGTCACTGTCAGAATACAAGATTTTTGCCTCAGGCTTAGAGTTAAGTCATGGTAACAAAATGGGTGCCATTGCACTAGGCTTTATGTCCTCCTGTTGCACCACCCGAAGTAGGGAAAGAAAGAAGATAAATAAGGCCTCTCACCCAACAGGGAAGAAAATATTTCCCAGATTTCCCCCATAATACTTTCTTTTATATATCTCTTGCTAGAACTCAGATGCCTGATGAAAGGAGAAAGGAAGCCTGACTGGCTTGTGCATCACCATTTATCCTCTGGGCTGGGTACCTCTAACAGCATCTCGCTAGCTAAGGAGAACAGGCAGCTGATGTTGGAGGAAGCCGCCATCCCGTCTATCCAACTACGGTGACGTGAGGCTCACAAACTCTAAGATTTCTCATTTTTTAACTTCAATTCTTACAAGATGGTGGTGATGACGCTAACACTAATTAACTAGAACTCTATACCAGGACTATTCCAGAGTTTGCTTATCCAAAGAACGGCTCACTGCAGATTCCTAGCAGCTGTGATCAAGGCATTGTCGCTACCGTTATTCATTACCACCATATTAGCCCTGAGGAAGGTGAATTGTTTGCCAAATGAACAACTCGTGCGAAGCTCTCAGGCCACAAATTATGATTCTGATATTTGAACATTGGCAGATTGACTGTCGACAAACTCTACTATGTCCCTTAAATTACTCTGAATTAATCTCTCTCCAAAGTCAAATAATAGTGTCAAATGTATATGAAATTTCATGCCTAAAAAAGTACCATTTTCTAAATTATTTCTCCCTAGGCTGACATTGAAATTATAGTTGCTATACTTTTAAGAAGCCTATATTAACTCCAAAATGTAGATCATTCTCACTAACCTCCTTTCTAGTCACACAAATGACAGGATATAGGATTAGAAAATCCTCTGTACAGGGAAACATAGAACAATTCAATTAATAATTTCAATTTCATTTGGCAGTAAAGGTATTTTAAAAATAGATATCTTTATCTCAAGGAAGTCAAGACCATTAAATGAAAAGCAGTCCCTCTGAAGTGGAAGAGCTGAATGGCACTAAATTAGTCAATGGATTTAAAATTAAGCTTTTACAAAGTCTTTTACTCGGTAACTTTGGATAGTAGGTCACTGGAGAAAGACAAAACATATTCTAAAGGTGTGTGAGAAGTTAAAATTCTTAAACTTTAAAAAATAAAGCATTCTTGCAGATGTAAAAAGAGGCAAATGATATTGAACCGGCTGCTAGGAGTTTTCAAATGGAGTAAATTAAAACCAAAGGGGAATAAAGTAAATGTAGATTAAGAAAATCTAAAAGTTAACAGTATTCATTAGAAGGTAGCATCTTGCACTTTCTGTTCTTACTATTAATGATGTAAACTATTAGTCATACAGGCAAACTTTTTAAAAAGGAATATAATTCTTGCCTCAACAGCTTCCCTTTAATTAACTCTCTGGTCTAATGTCAGCCAATTGTTTTCAAACGGTGATTAACTTCTGCTCTACTGCATGAGCTGTGACCACGCTGGGTCTCCGCAGCAGCTGCCATTTCATACCTGAGGTGGCAGAGGATGTGACTGCCTGCTGAATTACCAGGAGAATGGGGGACATAAAAATGGAAATGTCCTTGACGTCTTCCACAGATAACACTAACAACCTCTGCTTAGCAGTGTTAATGACTTCTTTGCCTCCATTTCTAATAGAACACCATAAGTGAACAGAATTATCACTATAAGTATTAAATATGCCGTATCTTACCTGAGATTTCCTTAGGTAAGTCCTGTTGAAAGTTTGCTCAGATTCTTTGGTTGCCAGGTTTGTGTCCTATACCAAGTTTGGGAAGTTTTCAGACATTGTTTCTTTGGATCCATTTCAGTTTCATTTTCTTAAGACTTTAGATTCCAAAGACATGAAGTTTGGGTTACTGAGCCTCTATTCTTGTTTTTTGATGGATTTTGTACTCTATCAATCTGACTCAGTTCACAGGCACTATCTTCTGTCATCTTCTACGAACCCCACACAATGAAGCTTTTTATTGTGGACACTGCATTTTTTTTTCTATTTTAACCTTTTTATTTGGTTCATTTTTAGACTTTCCATTTCTGTGCTGAGGTCATTTATTTTTGCATGTTTTTCAAGTAATTTTTAACTGATTATTGAAGGATTTTCTAATAGAGACTTCTTTAAAATCTTTTTAGAAAATTCCAGCATCTGGTGACATCGTCTTATTGCTTGCATCCATTGACTGTCTTTTCTTACTCAAATTATTGTTTTCCTGGTTCTTGGTTGGATGGACACTTTCCATTTGTATCCTAGATATTTGGATACTATGTTAAAAGACTGGATTCTACTTAAATTTTTCTTTTAGCAGATCATTCAAGATTTTTGCTTCAATCTCTGTTTACTTTCATTGGCCCCCATTCCAAGGGCAGTTAATTTCAAGAGCCTTTTCTATGTTTCTTTGGTCTGCTCAGTTTGTATGTTGCAGCTAATATCTCCATGGGTCCCTGTATCTGAGGCACAGTCCAGACCCCAGAGACTCCTGCAAATGTAGGACAGTCTCAGGTGGATAGGGGCAAACAATGTTCCTCAGCCAAGTGCCTGCTGTGGTCAAGTCCATCTTGCTGATGGTACACAGTGGTGCCCGTGTTGTAGGCAACTGAGTTAGATAAAAATATTATAGGCAGTCAGATAGGGCTATGCCCTCAAGGATGCCAATATGGAAGACAAGATACCTTGTAATTCTAGGAGAAACAGACATTCCTACTGTGGGCCAGATCTCTAGACAAAAGATTAAACAAACACACACACATACCTCACTAGGGATGGACATCAGAGACTGATATTCTAAATAGGTATCAATCAGCTTGAAAAAGCCAGGAGAAGTCACTAATCCAACCCTCAACCGGAAAAGCTCCTATTGTGCATTCATGTCCTCTTGCTACATACTTCAATTCCCTCATTTGATCCCAATTTAATCCATTTTACCTAAGCAATTGTGCTTATAATCTTATTTGTAGACCATAGTTTTGTCCCAGTTCAGTTCCAGCTTGAAGGTTCCCATGTTTTCCACATTGCACATGCCTTACCTCATGGATTTGCTCTATAAAAATCCCTAGAAAAGGCAGGTTCCTTGGCAACCCACTAGGGTCCCCTTCCATACCTCTTTTGAACAAAAGCTTTCATTTCCCTCAATAAAAAATTCTGTTCTTAACTCCCTTTGTCCCTAAAATTTATTCTTCAGTTTTAGAGAACACGAACTCATCTCAGATATCTTTCAGGTTGGAAGTTTCTTTTTCCCCATATTAACCATATGGCTGAGCCAATCTTGAAAGCATCAAAGAAAAATGATGCTCTAATAATAAAGAAAAACTGATTCATGACAATGGGTTTCTGATTGAAGAACATGAAGGCCAGAAGGTAATGACATACTTTTCATGTTTGTAAGAAAAAGTACTAGAAGACAGGGGAAGCAACAGAAAGAGCAGAAATATCAGTAGGGAATTCTTTGGCTTTTAACTTTCGTAAATCATGTTTGGTGACTGAAATAAAATTATGTCACTGTGTGATAGTCAAGACTATTCTTTTCTTTTCTTTTCTTTTGTAATTTTAAGGAAGGGTTTACAGGGTGTTCGGGGTCTCACTACTAGATGGGACTCACAGTGATCTGCCTGTTTACAACCTCCCAAGAGCTAGGATTACAGGCGCACACCACACACCCAGTCTCAACCTCCAGCGCTTTAATCTACTGAGCTATTTGGCCAGTGATAGATTTCAGAGGCAGCAGTGATGGTGGCAGCAGCAGCCAGCAGAGAAGCAGAAATAGGGGGAGGAAATGTCTTTACTAACTCTAAACACACGTGTGGACCAAGGGCAGGGAGCTGGGTGGATCCTCTGACCTAAAACAGGGAGCCTGAGACTTTATGGACTTTTTGCCAGGGGCGGAGCTTGAGGGGCAGGTTTAGTGACATACAAGGAGCTGATTGGAGGCTCTGTTGTGTGGGCAAGACAGGTCAAAGAAAGTTGTACCCAGGGCTGGAGTGGGGAAGGAGGAAGAAGTGGTCATTGGGAAGATAAGCTGTTGTTTTAAGGGCTTCAGCCATACCAGACGACCACCATAATAATTCAGCAATTCATGCTAGGGCCATAACCTATCAGCCAGCCTTCAAGACAATTCTATTTAAAGGCAGGAAAGAGTGCATGGACTTCAGTAGATGTAAATTTAAAGTGAAATGCTAAAATGTGGATACCTATAGACTGTAATAAATTGAATATGCATATTCTAAAAGCCAGAACAAGTAACACAAATTTTATATGAAAATATACTTTTAAAAATACAAAAATATTAAAGTACAATCCTAAGAACTGCTCACATAATCCATAGGAAGGCAAATATATATATGGCACAAGGTAAAAATAGACAATCCACCAAAGAACATATACAGACAGAATTTAACCCAACAGCTTTAGTCAGTAGGGGAATTCAAATTAATGTCCCAGCAAGACACAGCTTCACACCTATGAAAATGTCTAAAATTAAGATAGTGACATTATCCTCACTGGCAGGGTTGTGGAGAAACCAGATCACTGGTCTATTGCTAGTGAGAAGGCGAAATGACGCAGAATGCTGGAATATATATTCCAGAAGTATTGCAGAGTATGGACATACAACAGTATTGCACACAAGTGGCAACTTAATTCTGAAAAGCCCAAGACATCTCAGATGTCCTTCAAGGAGCCAAATAAAGGATATCTATCAATCCTGTGCAATGCTATTCCACAATAAAAAGGAATCAACTACTGAAACACACAAACAGGATAAGTCTTGAGTCAAAAAATCCAATCCCAAAATATTATGTTCTGCTTCATTCCATTTAAAGCAGAGTTTTGAAATGACAAAACTTTGTAAATGGGCAGGCTTGGGAGATACCTCTGTGATCTAAGTGCCTGTCTGGCAAGCACAAAGAGCCAGGTTCAGTCTCTGGTACTGCATGCCATGCTAGCACCAGAACCCTGGGTATGCCAAGCTAGCCACCACAACTGGGCATGGTGGTACACGCCTGTGATCCCAGCACTGGGGAGGCTGAGACGAGAGGATCACGGTGAGTCTGAGCTGCATAATGAGACCCTGCACCAAATATATAAATAAATAAAAGATTGTTCTTAAAGGAGGTAAAAAAAAAACTTTATAAATGATTAGTGTATTTGTGGGTGTTAGGCACAAGTGTAGGCTAAGAGAGGTGGCATAGTTGTAAAAGCACAACATGGAAGAAACTGATGACCCTGCCCCACATCCTGCCTGTACGGGGGAGCACCTGATTCTACCCAAGATACACTAGTAAAGAATTGCGCACATGCATGCATGTACACACACACACACACGTGTCAAACACAAGTCATGGAAGCTGAACAAGATCAATGCTTTCAATCAATGGCAATGTAATGTCCTCTTTGGGATGTTGTTTCACAGTTTTTTAAAAAGATTGCCATAAGAAGAACTTGAATAAACAGTACATAGGATCTCGGTGTATTACTTTGTATAATAGCACATAAGTCTATGGTTATCTCAACAAAAATATCACTTCACAAAAATGATTCCCACTGCAGCATTTGAAGTTTCTTATTAATATCATTGAGCTCAGAGCATCACTCATAAAAACAATAGTGTGTCTCAGTTTTGTAGGACTGTTTCATAATGTCTGGCATCAAAGATCAATAATCAGTAATAGTGTATCCACAGGAAACATGGCATATCAATAAATGGTAGTTGCTTTCATTAAAAAATAATTTCACACTAAAAATATCATCAATATAATCTTATATATTAAATAGAATAAATTTAAAACATAATGTTAGACAGCCAAATTAATCAAGTAATTCCTACTTATACAACAAATAAGTCAATCCAGTTCAATATTTAGACACCCAAGTGGAAAAAAATCAAATTTCCTTGATCAACTTCTTTCTCATTCTAAGCATGTGCATTGTATAGAGCAGAGGTAGAAATTAGGTAGACCTGGATCTTGACATTTTGAAAATGAATTTCCAGGAATTTATGTCACTGAAATCATTCCTCTAAATTGTTCAGGTTAAAAACCTCATAACAAGATAATCTTACTCCTTAATGATTATTATGCATGGGTTCTATCCAACAATGAAAGATACAGATTAAATTAGTCTACTAGAATTTGTATATCAGCTTCTATCTTCCAGTCAATAGAGTATCTGAATAACTGAGCAGCTATTAATAGTCATCTCAAATTTTTAATTTATTTACTTTTTTCTACATTTAGGACAGTGTCTACAGGGTTTACAGGGCCTACAGGGTCTCACTACGTAGATCAGACTCATAGTGATTCTCCTGTTTTCAGCCTCCCAAGTACTGGAATTACAGGCGTGCGCCACCACGTCCAGTCTCAACTACAGTCTCAGTGCGCCCCGTGGGCGGGGCCAGCCCTGCACACCTGGATCAAACCCCACCCGCTGCGTTCTGCCTAAGCAGGTGCTTTAGTCTGCTGAGCTATCAGGCCAGCCCTCAAATTTTTAATTCATTTTTTTTCAAATTTTTAATTCAAAGTAGAAACTAAACAAATATTCTTGTGACTCAAATCCCTAACACTTTACTTGATCACCATTTTTCTGGAAGGAAAATAAATAACAATAATTGTTCATGTTGTGTGTGTGTGTGTGTGTGTGTGTGTGTGCGTGTGTGTGTGTGTATAATTGAAATCAGGACATTGTGCTTGTGGGCAAGTGCTTATTCTACTGAGTTATCTCCTCGGCCCCATGTTCATGATTTTCTATGTCTTCTTTCTTCATAGAAATTGAAAATAGAATGTTATGAGTGGGAGGTAGTTTACAAAAATTAACAAGATTAAAAACAAGGAAAAGTTATTCTTGATGACTCAGTGAAAAAAACTATGAACCTGCTTTAGTTGAGTAGCCAAGAAAAATTTTTGAAAAGCTTTATAGTACTTTCAGTAGAATCCAATAAGCTGTGCCCCCAAAGGCTGGGAAATCTTAGGCAAGAAAAACGATGACGTGAAGGATAGTGAAATGAGGTTCAGTGACAATGAAGAGAGATTCAAAGAGACATAAGTAAGATCTATTTTTTCATTAGTTTTTTTGGAATACTTTTGATATGATGATCATATTCATCAATCATAAAGAACTCATACCCGAACATGGTATACCCTATTTCTCCTTTTTCCCCATCCCCCCCCACATAAGTAAGATCTAAAATGTTTCAAGGAAACCAAACCCCCAGGCACCCAAAGTGTCAGCTCACAAGTGGTCCACTATTCTTCCACACTGTAGCAATAAACTCAGCTTTGACTGACCAATGTGTTCATGGATGTTTTCTCTTGAAGTCAGCAGTCAACAAAGTAACTCACAGAATGGTAACACCCATTTTAGAGAATTAAAACTAAATGTTACCCACAGAGGGAGAATCAGCCACGAAGAGGAAGATAAACAAAAGCCACCTCTGGCTGTCAGGCTTCTAGAAGGACTGAGCACTCTAGCACTTGGAGCATGGGATGGGCAATGGCACTGTAGCCCAATGGGACCCATTTGAGGGGCAGCAAAATCAAAAGCCAAAAATAGATAGAGATTAGGGAGCCAGATATAGCCCTTGAATGGAAAAAGTCTTGTAGATTAAGGCAAGCAGGATTCATGAGGCTTGGGAATTTTAAAATAGAAAGACAAGAATCAAAAATAAATAATTCTATTGCTCATCTCCCCATCCAATAGGAGATCTGTAGTGTACACTGGGCCTTCTGGTCTTTGCTTACTGAGAAATCGTTAAGCAAATGCCTTTCTCACTCATACAACAAAGGGCTTGGGAATTATTTCAAATGTCACCTCCTGTCCATAGCTTTGGAGCTTGGAATTTACTAGGGGTGCACCATTTGAGAGCAGAACTAAAGATATGAGTATGGATAAAATGTTAGGCACTTCCTTTGGGAAGATTATACTTTATATCATTTAGTAAAATAAACCAATCAGAAATGTGCTGTGTCATAGAAGACATCTTCTCAAGATAATGTAAATCTCACAGCCAAGAAATGGTATCTAAGTTTTGCTCTGTTTTTCTATCCTGAAAGTAATGGGCTCACTTTTTATGGTGGATACTATCTTATATGTACAACAACTACTGATGTCTTTCCTCACTGAGAGGCAAAAACCCATTAGTATCTTTCAGAGGCTACATCCAAAATATTTAATTATTTTTCTGATTTGGGCAAATAAAACAATGAAAGTTTAAAAAAAAAAAGCTAAATGTTATCTTTTGTTGTTAACAGATATATCCCACAATAGGGATATAAATATCATAGACCTTTAAAGCACAGTGTTAAATATAAAGTTAAAACTGTAAAAAACAGGGGCTGGAGAGATGGCTCAGTGGTCTAAAGCACCTACTTGGAACAAGCTTGGCAAAGCACAGGGACCGTGATTCGATCCCCCAGAACCACATGCCAGCCAGCCACGCCCCCTGGTGGGCTGAGCTGGCCACACACACACACACACACACACACACACACACACACTAAATAAATGTTAAAAAAATAGTAGAATTAAAAAAAAAACTGTAAAAAATAGATATAAACAAAACCACAACAAGAGAATTTAACTTTTATAGATCAGATAATCAAAATTAGCAGACAAATGAAAATAGGAATTAAGAATGATAATTTCAAGTAACATTAATTTCAAGGTAATAAATCCATGGCATTCTTCTATTGAGCATTAAAATAATTCAGCAATTTTAAACTCACTTCTATAGATTACATTCTATAGCATACAAAACATTCTCCAAATGTACGTAGAACAAGTTTTCAACTGACAACATATTCCATAACAAAGAGGGGCCAGAGAGATGGCTCAGTGGAATACGTGCTTCCCTGACAAAGAGATCTCAAATTCCTAAACCAAATGCTATTCAAGCCACATAACTGGTCTTGTGCCACAAAGCAAGAAATTAATAACTTATTTTAACTAATCAAAATGAAAATGTAAAGCACCTACATACATAGCTAATAGCTTAAAAAGAAAATTAAAAAACAATTATGCCTCATGTGGAAAAAATTTAAAATTAGAAAACTACTTATCAAAACTTATGGATTGTAGCCAAAGCTATTTTCATTCTAATAATAGCTTACTCTTTCCCAGGAATGGTGATAAGTTCATTATATGCATTTCTCATTTACTTTTAATGTCTCTTTGAAGGGAATATCATTACCATCTTCAGGTTGTCTGTGCAGAGACAGAGGCTTAGAAAGCATAACCTAGTAAATAAAATTGAATTTAGATTCAGGAATCTATTAGCATATTATATCATATAGATCAAGGTGGAAAACTGTATATATAATCCCTGCAGTATATGCTCAAAATGCATTTAATAAAATCATTCCTGATTTTAACAATTTAAAGAAACTGAACTAAAACTAGTATTCTTTATGAGTGCTGCTAGACTATATTACCTATCTAAAGCCAAGCACAACAGTAGGCTTGCGCGTTGCTTGTGTAGGCCTCAAAACCATATTATGAAATCTTAGTTCCCCATGTTACAGTATTTGGAGATGATTAGATTGTTGGGTAATTAACCCCCTAATGGGATTAGTCCCTTATGGAAGAGATCCCAGAGGGTTCTTTTACTCTATCATGTGAGGCTAAAGAAAGGAGATAGCCATCTATGAAACAGGACAAGGGTCTGCCCCCAACAATGAGTATGCCAGCATATTAATGTTGGACACACTACCCACCTCAAGAACTGTGAGAATAAATCTCTGTTGTTTATAAGATATCTAGCCTATGGTGGTTTGTCATAACAGCCCCAAAATAAAACACAAAAGAAAATTTTCCAAAATTATTTCATGAAGAGTTTTTTTGAAAAATATAGAAGATTCTATACTCATATATATTTGAAAACTTTTTTCCAGTTTAAACATTTATTTAATAAACTTAAAAGATAAACAAAATGTGTATTTCAAATCTTACTAAACTTACTTATCTGAAATATATGCTTACATAGAGGACAGATAGATTACCAATAACTTTTGGAAGTCCACTGTCCATTTACAAATACTTTTCCACAAAAACTCTTCACTGAAAGGAATATTTTTCTTTTACACTGCATAAAAGCTAGTTGTGTTTTACTGTGATGGGCTCACTTTACTGTCAACCCTCATGATGAAGATGGCACAAATGTGTAGTTCAAGCGATTGATGCAAGAAAAAAGTGACAAAGATGCCTCCACCGTGTCCACGCAGAGGAGGAAGAGGAGGAAGAGGAGGAAGAGGAGGAGGAGTAGGAGGAGGAGGAGGAGGAGGAAGAGGAGGAGGAGGGGGAGAGAAGGAGAAGGAGAAGGAGAAGGAGAAGGAGAAGGAGAAGGAGAAGGAGAAGAAGAGGAAGAAGAAGAGATCAGCTGTGAGTATCAAATAAACCTGTCTTGGTTGGCCCCTCAGAGCTAGCAGCAGCACAATCCATATCCACACAGCCTCAGGCCAAAGGGGACATAATACCTTATGTCTGGAAACTTTGAGTACTATAAACTTTCTCCCAGCATGTTACAATGGGTATCAGTATATTTAAAATCCCTGGTAATTCCTACAGTAAAGAAAAATATTTTGTTTAACCTGCTTTTCTCTAATTTACTTGCTCACAAAAGCTTGTAACAAATATTGCTATTAATACTGTGCCAAACAATTTCAAAAAGGCATTCCTGCTAAACTAAGAAGCCAAACAAGAATATCTGTACATGTAATTACACATGAGAATACAATGTTCTAGATCTGTGGCCCACATGTAAAATAAAACAGAAATGTATGAAGTCATGCAACATGAATACTCTTGTTGAACTTGCACACAAAAATGACTACAATAAAACACTAAGAAGATAATGATTGTTATCTCTGTGTTATCAAATGACAGCTGATTTTTCTTTCTGTAATGTGTAGAAGCAAGTATTCTTTTATAATAAAAAAGTTATTGAAACATTTGGGATTGGTTTCCTACTTCAATGTATATTGGCAGAAAGTTTTCTCAAAACCAATCATGAAAATCAAAAATAGATTCAGCCTACAAAATACTGCTATAGTGTGGACATGGTTAGTCTCCTAGCAATCTGTGCACTGTGGCTTATCCCCAAGGTGGGGATGATGAGGTAGTGGAATCCATCAGAGGTGGAGCCTGCCAAAAGGTAATTAGACAGTGGGGCTGTACCCTCAGAGAAGGACTAAGGCTGCTGAAGAAGTGGGTCAAGCGCACTTGGAGTAGGTTAGCTCTAGGGACCAAGTTGGTACACAAGAATAAGCTGGCGCTGCCCCGATCCCTGCTTCTGGCGCCCACACCTGTGCCTTCTGCTCAGAGCCAGCTTCCCTGCCAGTCACCCACTTAGTCAGGATGCAGCCAGGGGCCTCTGTGGGATGCTGGCTCCATGCTGAACACCCTGGCCCCTAGGATCATCAGCCAAATAAACCACTTTATCTCCTCTCAAGGGCTGGGGATATAGCTCAGTGGCAGAAGCACCTACCTGATAAGTGAAGGTCCTGAGTTTGATCCTCAGCACCCCCCCAAAAAAAATGTACAATAAAAGTTGTCTCCTCTCAGATATTCGGTTTTAGCAAAAACACTGATTTTTTTCTAGTTTAGTTTTATTTTGAACAGTAAAAACAAAAGCAAGACCAAAAATCAGAAACAAAAACAGAAACAGGGTAACATACAGCAATACATATGTTACAGATTTTCACAACAAGAATAGCTAACAATAGTTGATATATTATCTATTTTTATCATCAAATCTGTTGCTGAGATAGACAGACACAATTATGTAAGATTGGAAATATGATTAAATATTATACCTGCTTTAAATAAATTTTAAATTTTTGGTCAAGCAATGGCTGTGACTCATCCACATGGCTGACACTGACAAAGGATCTACAAACCGCAATACAGGGTTTCAGGGTAAATCCTGAGGGGATTTGACTGTCCTTGGAAGATACAAAAATTACATTTCTTGTTATACAGGTCTTGCTTTATCCTGGTCTTAGCCATCTAGTACAAAAGTATAAAAACAAGGTATAAAAAGTAAAGCCATATTAATATGCTGAGCTGTAAAAGGTTCAAGTCAACAACTTCTGATATTGCCAGTCCTATGGATAACCCACTACTATTATGGACTATGGGACTGCATTGGATTATTTTGCTGAATTCATGCACCTACAATATTTAAATGGCAATGGAATATCCATCTCTGACAAAACAAAACACAAAAAGGGGCTACAAATGAAGGACAATTTTGTGTCTGTATATACAAAATAATTAGGATAGATATACAGCTACTTTCTCTTAATTCAATGAGAAGAAAGATTTGTACTAATAGTGTTTGGACAGGATATCATGTCTGCATCTTGCACTATGAATAACTGCTATGAAGACAACAATATGCAATGTATTAATTATTGAAACTGTCCTAATAACCTGTTTTGAAACTGTCTTGTTGCTATTTGTTTCTCAATGAAATTAATAAAAAAAAAGGAAACCTTAAATTTTTGTCTTAAGAGGAGAGAAAGGAGAAAACATAGATAAAGATAGGGGGGAAAAACATGCAAGTGTATATACCGGATGGGTGAGGTGATTGTACTAAAAATTTCCATCAGTCTTTTGAAAATAACAGTTAATGTGTAGAGTTTCCACCTTGACCAACTCTGTGTGTTGATAGTTGCAATCTAAGCAACTACATTAAGGACAACAATATGTAATACAAAAACCATGTTTGAATATCTGTCATTTTGGTCTTCTAAATGTGTATCATTTCTAATGTCACATCAATTATTACTATGCTCTCTTTAAATTTCTTTTTAAAAAGACTTATTTTTTTAAGTGGTAAAAACCTGCTCAAGTGATCTCTTTAAACTCAGCTCATGTCCAGAAGTGAAGACAACAAATCATGTTATCAGCAAAGGGAAATTAAACATAACAGATGACATAATCTAACATGCACCATTAAGAAGTAATCCAAATTAAAAGAAAAAAGGCAAGACAGTTAAAGAAAGAGCTAATATTGTAGCAAAAAAATTAGTCAGTTAAAAATTTTAAAAAAGAAATAAAGTAAATATAACTTAAAATTACCAAGTGGATCTTTCTGTTATTGCAATTGTAGATGTGTGTCATTGGTGCTTCCTTTTCTCCAAATCTGTGTAATAGTTAGAGGAAAGAATTACCAATTGGCAAGTCGATTCCAAAATTAATCCAACACTTATTTAATGAGCCACAATTAAGTGATAAGCCAGAATAAAAGATAGAGCACTGTGAAAGAGGTAGTACTTGATTTAAATGAGGTAAAAATTGACTGTGTGATTAAAAAACATATTGAAAGAATTTAAAAAATGATAAGGAAATAACATTTGTGAATATGTTACATATTGGTACAACAGTTAAGTTAAAATAAGAATTTTTTAATCTTCATTTTATCAAAAACCCAATACAATGAATAACATGTGACCCCACCCAAAACAGCAGCAGAACAACTACATGAAAATTAAGAGAGCAGAAAGAATCCTTTGAAAACCTTATCACTTCAACTTCCTAACGTGCACAAATGAATTCAAGTAGACTCAGGGGAAAAAAGATAATTTTCTTCTTTAAAACAATTTCTGTGGCCTGTTCCCTTTATCATCCCTCATTCCCATGGGGACGTTGAGAGCTTCTCTCAGATTACTTGATATTTGCCCGCTAAGTTTAACAAAGAGACGAAGCCTTAGTGTTTAACACACATCTTGAGAAATGTTAGCTCAAACCCCACTATAATAAAGCAGTCATAGAGGCCACAAGAATCTGCTACTCCTGTTTCACAACATAATTGAATTTCTTACAGGGCTGAGGGTACAGCTCGGTGTTAGAGGGGGAGCTCAGCAGGTGACAGGTCCCAGTTCGATCCCCTGCGCCAAAACACACACATATGCTACACTGCAGGAGTTCTACGCTACTGCTCTGTCTTTACATTTACTCATGGGCTGATCTTCACCCATTCTACCCTTCTCTTCGCCACCTTCCAGCATGTCACGTCCATATGTAATTTCATTCCCCATCACCCACGTCCAGGATTTTGCCTCAAGTTATCTGACACAAACAAGAAACGTTCTCTTCGCTCACTGTCTGAGCCAACTCCTAGTTTCCATTTGGCCTCCTCATCCAGCAGCAATGGGACCTGTTTCCTACTTGGAACATTGTAAGTGCATGCAGTGATCATGTCAAGGCTGAAGAATATCACCTGTTTTCCCCAAGTTGCTCTTCCTGAGTATGATGGCTTATGCCTGTAATCCCAGCACTTGAGAGGCTGACGAAGGAGGATTACTGTGAATTCAAGGTCAGCCTGGGCTGCATAGTGAGTCCATGCTACATAGTGAGTCCCTCGAAGCACTGACCTTTCCATTCATTCAGTGCTATTGTCACCTCTTCCAACACAAAGTAGGAAATGGCGCTAACTGCATAGTGGCATCAAGACCTACCTCTCCACTGGATCACGATTCATAATAAAGTCACATAATAGAGAAAAATGTAAAGTAGTAATATCATATTCTCTTTCTACGCCCCACTTTCCCAAGTGGCCTGACTATAAATGAAAAATTAATATCCAGGAAAAATAGGTTAGTAGTGTCCCAAACTTTAAAAACAAATCATTAAGGGGGCTGGGGAGATGGCTCAGTGGAATAAGCGCTTCCCTAGCAAGCACAAGGGTCTGAGTTCAATCCCCGGTTCCGCAAAAAAAAAAAAAAAAATCATTGGGTCTTACCAACATACTCTTATCTTTGTGGATCTATTTGGTCCAGGTTCATGGAAAAAGGAATCAGAAAGGAATTAGTCACTGACAAAGTTTTAGTTCAATCTATGTACACAAAAGGACTAGATTGAGGAACTGAAGGAAATTAAAGCTCTTTTAAAATAATAAAGATAAATTAGGACTATTTGTGCCAAAAGCACAGATTGAGATGGCATCCAAATTGTTTTATGTTGTATTTTCTTTTTAACCATGAAGATTTTGTGATGGGTATTCAGTTGCCAGACCAGAAATAGGGCTGCAAAACAGAGTTGCCAGAAATCTTTTGTAATTGAATTTTGGCATCACACAGATTGTCATGTTAGACAATTTAAGCCTCAAAAACTTCTGTTTTTCCACAAACCTATGAACTGTGCCATTCTCCACTATAATTTTAAAAGCCATGAATCTAATATATTAACCATTCCAGAAACACAAATGCCATGCTTCACAGAAAAAAAGGAGCTCAGCCAGAGCATGTGAACATTTAATACCCCGGAAGAGAGCTGCTGTCACTTTCTCTCTTCACCAAGGATTCAAATCCACTTAAATTACATTCTATGTATGAGACCAGAAAGGGGTTTTTTTTGAGTCACTTTACCTACTTGTCATTACCATTCAGATTGTAGAGGTGGGTTCATTCAAAAAAAAAAAAAAAGTATTTAAAAGCACCTTCATTTCTAAGGAGAGACAGCAATCCATGGTATTAGAAGAGAACTCAGGAGACTAGAAGCCACGTGAACAGGCGGCACAATGGCTGTGAATAGGATGAGATGGAGTGCAGCTTAGGAAAACAACCATAAAGGGTACAATCATTTGGTGCCTCCAAAACCTGGCTCTACAAATTGGTCATGCAATGGCCATGATTCACCTACATGGTTGACACTGACAAAAGATCTACAAACTGCAGAACAGGGCTCCAGGGTAAATCCTGAGAGGATTTGACTGTCCTTGGAAGATACAAAAATTACATTTCTTGTTACATGGGTCTTGCTTTATCCTGGTCTTAACCATCCAGGAGAAAAGTGTAAGAATGAGGGATAAAAAATAAAGCCATATTAATATGCTGAGCTGTAAAAGGCTCAAGTCAACAACTTCTGACATTGCCAGTCCTACGGATAACCCACTACTATTATGGACTATTGGACTACATTCGATTATTTTGCTGAATTCATGCACCTACAATATTTAAATGGCAATGGAATACCCATCTCTGACAAAACTAAACACCAAAAGGGGCTACAAATGAAGGACAATTTTGTGTCTGTATATACAAAATAATTAGGATAGATATACAGATACTTTCTCTTAATTCAGTGAAAAAAAAGATTTGTACTAATAGTGTTTGGACAGGATATCATGTCTGCATCTTGTACTATGAATAACCACTATGAAGACAACAAGATACAATGTATTAATTATTGAAACTGTCCTATTAATCAGTTTTGAAACTGTCTCGTTGCTACTTATTTCTCAATAAAATTAATTTAAAAAAAGGAAAAACCTGGCTCTAGTTCATGCTGACTCTGAGTTGGATGGAGAACAATCAGCTGATCTCTTGCCCAGAGAGCGACAAAGGGAAGAATAGGGAGGGAGAGTGCAGTGAAGTCCAATTCTGACATTCAAGGGCAGCAATACCCAAATTATCAAATAGATAAAAGTTCTTACTGCTCTGAGGCACCCATTTGGAAATCTGGCTCCTTTTTAAGATCCTTCTCTTCTTCTAAGTGTTTCTAGACCCTAAGTCATCACCTCTCTTGTTTGATTAAGGAGAAAATATAATCAACTCATTGGTTGTATAATATCAATAATACTGACAGCATTACAATTTCTCTTATTACCTACAAACTGTTTTCAATCAACTTAGCTTGTTGGATTCTAACACCGAACTGAAAAACATGTTAGAATTTCAACTGTGCGAGAGGAAGATTTAGTAAAGACTGAATGAATGATTTGCTGTTTGAGCTACAGATGGATCTCCCATATTCCAATGTTAAAACAAAACAATACTGTATTGTGGTTAGGTTAGGGCTCTGGGACTGGGCTCCAGATGAGAGGCCTTGTACCACTTAGCTATGATTTTGTGCATCACTTCCTATACCTACAAAATGAGAGTAATTCAAGAACATACCTGATTGAATTGTTGTCCCTACAAAGTGCTTGGTACAACACCTAGAATGCCTAGAATATATTAAGTATTCAAAATTCAGAGCTTGTAGTCATTATTATTTCCTCTATACCTTGCTGTCTCAGGCTGAATCCCCTTTATCTTCTGAAAAACATAAAGTTTTAATAAAAATCTCATTTTGGCATCTTCAAAGAGAATAACAGCAGTAGGTTTGGATTTCTATTTGTAACCATTTTGTTTAGGGTTTTTTTTTTTTTTTGAGATAAAGTAGAGAGAAGAAAAGAAGCTAAAAGCTTCACCAGTTCTTCTCTGAAAGCTTAAGATGTTGATTACAGTATAGTTCCAGAAATACCTTCATATCCATGTGTTTCTATGCACCAAGTTGAAATTAGCTTAGGGGTTTACACAGAAGAGACTTTATGCAACAAAACAAAGGCTCACAAAATCTTCAGCAGGATAGAAGGCATGTATGAACCAAGAGTTAACGGCTGGAGCCCTAACTTGGGCAATGGTCAGGAAGCTGTTATCCTACTATAGCTGCTTTGGGACATTGATGAAGCTGCTAGCTATGCTCTGGAGTCAGATTCCAACCATGCTGCCTCTACTCTCCTTCCAGATCCCAGGAGTGAGCCAGGGGGTGCCAGCTGCAGCTTACACCTGGCTGTCCCTACTGCACATCTCCACGAGTGTTCTACCTGCACCACCAGAGTGGAAAGAAGCCGTCTGCCTCAGGTTCACAGTCCGAGTTAATGTGTTCTTACTTCCGTCCAGAGTCCTAAAAGCAAGAAAGTCTGGAAAAGTGTAGAAATTCTCATAATATATATATATATATATATTATGAGACTAGTGAGTTTGGTAACTAGGAGGAGAACAGGTCACACAGGCTTGGGCTCATAAATTTGGAGAGAGTGTTAAGTGCAAGTTTACTATTAAATGCAATTTAAAGGCAATCATCAGGTTAACTCCAGTTCTGGATAATCCTGCTGTATCCTGCTGTATCAAGCTTCCCTAGAGGAACACACTAATAAATACATGTACATAGAGATGCATGATATGCCATGATCTTGGGTGGTACAAGGCCTGAAGGACTAAAGTTCTAAGCTTTCTATCCCCTAATCAGCAGATAAGAATTGGGAATGATACTCAGCTAGCATGTGTCCTCTCTGGCTTTTCAATATCCATGTACATACATCATTTGATATGAAAGATAAATTATGAATAATAATATTAAAAATTATATCTACACACCTATTGCAATGCAAATATTCTTCATAGAAACACAAAGAAGGGGCTAGCAAGATAGCTTGGTGGCACAAGCAACTATCTGGCAAGTGCAAGGTTCCAAGTTCAATCCCAGGTATCGCATGTCATGCTAGCCCCAGAACCAGCCCGGAACCGATGTGGTGTAATCCCAGCACTGGGGAGGCTAAGATAGGATGATCACTATGAGTCTGAACTACATAACAAGACTCTATATCAAATTTTAGAAAAAATAAACACACACACACACACACACACACACACACACACACACACACAGAGGAGCTTCTCCTTTCCTTAAAAGAGGAAACTAAATATTTCAGTCCTTGTATTTACCGCTATCTCTGGGATGTTTCTTCCTGTTACAACTCAGTCACAGTTTAACATTGATATCCTCTCTCTGAAGGACTAAACTATAAATTCAAATTTCCACCAACCTGCTTCACGTAAAGGAATAGAAGGGTTGGGAGAACTATATGATAGAAAGAAAGAGACAGACACGCTGTGTAACTGGTTACAAGGCATAACCACAATCGATAGCTGCCTTATTCTAGTACACATTACTTTATTTTCCCTTTGCTTTCAACAAGATCTTAGGTAATATGTGCTTTTTTCTAATCTTGAGATGTATCAGTGATTAAGACCCTGACCAGCAAGGGATTTTTAAACAAATTTTTTATTAGTTTGGTGTCATTGGAGGTACACTTAGAGTTAATAACAAATCAGAGTAGCCCTGCCCCACTCTGCCCCACCTTGCCAAGCTTTGCTTTGCTTTGATGGCAAGAGGGTCCAACATAACCAAGTGACTAGATCAAAATCCAGGTGACATGAAGTTATTTCTTGTGTTCTCTGGTAGCGACATTAATCCATACTGAGACCTCTATACCATCAAAGTTCAGATTCCCTGAGATATCTTTCAGGTGGAAAAAGTCCAGTTAATTTGGCTTTGGTTTGATAAAATCTATGTCAACATAGAAAGTTCACGTCACACAGTGGTGATATTGTCTCCCTTGATCTCACTTGTCTCCTTTGATCAATCTCCATCCACCTGAGTAGTCAGCTAGAAACTGATTCACAAAACAAAAACAGCTATTTGCAAGAGAAAATCTGATGGTTGTTTTTCATGTGTGGAGTAGGACCCAGGTGACTTAATCAAGTACTGACATAGATGCTGGCAGGAGGGAATTTTACAGATGTGGTGAACAACTATAATCAATCAACTTTAAGTAAAGGAGATTCCCATTGATAATGTGGGTAGAATTCATTCAATTAGGCCAAAAAAAAATTTTAATTAGCGACAAAGCTGAGGTTTCCAAGAAAATTTTGTGCAGGCTTGCAGCATCCTCTGGTTTCTGTCAGTTTCTAGCCTGCTAGGGCAGGCATTGAAGACAGCCTGTGCATTTCAGACACACCCACTCCCACAAGTGCAAAGCTAGCTCCTTGAATTAAATCTATCCATCCATCCATGAATACTAATTACTCCATTTCTCCGAATAAGCTTAACTGATACAGAAGCCACAAATTTCTTCAAAAGGCTTGGGGACTAAAGATGATCCTCTACACAGAATCTTCTGTTGTTTAGGACCCTTGAACTATTAAATTACAACACTAAGTAAAAGAGATGCTGAGGGAGCTGGTTGTATTTTTATCTGGAGCAGCTAAAGAATTTTTTCTTGCTTTTCACCACATTCAAAACAAATGAGGTACTTTGGTCATAGCAAAAGACCAAAATATGGACTCGGAGCAAGATAGCTCAGGAAACTAAGTGCCTACTTAAACAAGTGCAGGAACCAGGGATCAATCCCTGGCACCACACGCCACACCAGGCCTGCCCCTGTGCACAATGAGCCGGCCACTGAGACCAGCATGGGGGCACACACCTGTAATCCCAGCTCTGGGGAGGCTGAAAACAAGAGGATCACTATGAGTCTCAGTTGCACAGTGAAAACCTGTAACAAATGCATATATATATATATATATATATATATATGGAATATGTTGTTTCCAAAATCTAATAATCCTACCAAACAATATACGTGTATACAAGTGTGTGTGGTAAGAATTAAAACACATTATCAATTTATCTTCTGCTTTCAATGGATCTATCTTAACATGTCAAATATCACTAAATTTCCAAAACTTTCCATAAGGCAACAGACCCCTAAGTTTATAGATTTTTCACTCAAATTCTGCAAACGTAGATCATGTAAGATTATAGCTGACTGAACTGTGGTCCACATAATCATGCTGCTCTGTGGAAATGTTTATAGTAACTAACATAGAATCAAAATAATTAAGTTTATGTTTTCAGGGACTTTTAGTGTGTTTTTAATTTTTATTACTTATATAATTATAAAATTATACAATTATTTAACTACTTATTTTAGTGTAATTTATAAATTTGTTAGTCTGAATCCATTAGAAATGAAAATGTTATACTGAGCTACCATCCATGCTTGTTTGAGAAATACTGATGTAGAATAGCTTTCTGTTCATCAGACTCGATCAGCTCAGTGTCATTAATAAGGATGAATATGCTATGGGGCAGGGTGATGAAGTAAATGCCTGTGGAGTGAATTATGACAGAGAACCAGAAGGGTAACCTAGACTTGCAATAAGTATGCTCACTCAGGAAAGACTAAGGAAAAAAATGAACACATGGAAGAGTATCACAGTACTTCTTTAAAAGAATACAGCCACCTCTTGAAGCAAGAGCCTGTGGCTATGAGAACTCTCTGACATCTGGGGTTTGGAAAGAGACCTTGATTTTGTACTATGTTCCCTGAAGTCAGCAAATCTAAAGATTGTGTTTCATTTGTTTCAGATTTAAAGTTCAAATAAGATCCCAACTGCCCATTCACTTGATTCAACATGGGAACTATAATCAGACCCCACAAAAATCCTAGCAGTCAAAGCATTTTGATTATTATCCTTGCTGAGTTTGCAGCTAGGTTAACAAGGAACTTCTTGCTTCTGGCAATTATCACTTGATTTCTGACCCTCTGGGATTCAATGACATCTATTTAAGACACAGATTCAAATAACTACATTCTTCATCTTTGTCCCTATGTATAAAAGAAATCCAGTTCTATACAGGGATTGTATCCCTCAAAAATCCCTGCTAAAGCCTAACCTTCAGCACATCAGCCTCTGGAGTAAGGCCTTTATTTCCATAATGATGAATGATAAAAAAGTCCATCAGGATGGGCCCTAATTCAATGTGACAGATGCCCTTAAATGAAGGACTTGAATATCTAAGCACAGAGAAAAGATTGTATGAGGAATAGTGAAATGGCCATCCATGGCCAGTAAGAGTCCTCAGAAGAACCAAACATATTGTTCCTAAACCTGTCATCCCCAGAATTCCTAGAAAATAGATTTCTGTTGTTTAAGTCATCTAGTGTGTAAAATTTTTCTATAACAACCCCCTAAACTAATGAATCTATTAATGTACTTTTTAAGAATGCCACTGCCTTTTCCAATGCATTTCTGAATTTTATTGGAAAGGAAACTTCCTTAAACCCTTTGAGAAGAAACAGTTGAGAAGAGGAAGCCAGGAAATAATGTATTACAATACTGTCATCATTCCAAGTCTTTGCTTTTCTTCTTGTCCAGGTTATAGGCAATGAATTTTTAGCTGGTGTTTATCAGCACTGAATTCAGGTATTAGTCAACCAAGTAAAACATAGGGATTAAGTTGCCCAAGGCTAAGTTCCTAAAGTATGAAGACTTCCTATAAACTTATACAGAAGAGAGTTATAGTCAAGCACATTTATAATTTCAGTGAAATGTTACACTAGTATTTAAGACCATTGGTCTACCCCATTATGCTGCTACAGTACTGGGGGATGTCATTGTGTTAGTAAACTTAGACTATCATAATAAATAGCATTGGATTTGATGCCTTAATGTCAGAAATTTGTTTTCTCAAAATCTAGAAGCTAAACATTCAAACTCAGGTTGCCAGTATGGTAAAGGGTATGGTTCTCCTTCTTGTATACAGTTGTATTTGCACTGTGTCCTCACTAGAACACTACTAAGTATATGCTGTTGGAGAAAGACAAAAACATCTGTATTCTCTAAGAACATTAAACATAGTGTATCAGAGCCCTACCCTACCACCCCATGTAACCTCATTAGTTTCTTAAAGGTCACAGCTCCAAATTAAAATTAGGGATTTAATATAGGAATATTTAAAGGACACAAAGATTCAGTCCTTGACAACTTCAAATTCGTCAATAACATCAAGGGAAGAATTACCAAACCCTCATACCCAAGTGAAAGAACAGCAGCTAATGGCCACCTGAAAATTCTTAGAAGAATTCTAGAATACCAAACTTAGTCAATTTTTGGATCAAAGAAAAACATAATAGGGCTGTGTATTCAATTTAGATTGTAACTTAGCTGTCCAGGAGACCATATTTCATCCATATCAGCCCTGAAGCTTCAAGGGATAAGATATTTTCTTCAGAGGATTGTAGCTATACCATTTGTAGTCTTTATGAAATTTTCATTCTTAACATAAGAGTCTCCAAATAAACACCTTTCTTCAGAGTCTTGCCTGGCATTGAGATATGATAAACTTTAGGAACACGTTTTCTTGCATACCACTGATTATTAGTATCCAATTTTCCAGTAGTGGAAAAATATCTCTAACTACAAATCCATTCTGGCCAAATAGCAATCCAAATTCCCATCAGTCAACATTTAGTTCAAAAAACACACTCAGTATTCTTAACAGATTAGAATTTAATATTGGGAACCAAATGCTTACAAAGCTCTAATAAAATCTCAACTATCTGAATCCAGGGTGATATCCCTGGAAATGCTGAAGTTAGGAACAGAGTACAGAAGTTCCATCCAGAAAATGAAAAGTTGCTACCACCATTTCCTGATTTTAAATCTTTCTTGAGTGTATGCTACTATTAGTGCATAGGGTTTTTTCCCACAGCCTCAGCTGTAATGGATTCTTGGAAATATATTTTAAGTTTTCAGCCATTATAACACAAGGAGACATATAAATAGCCTAAACACAAGACTATTGACCAAATTGGTCACACATTCAAGTACTCCAGTCTCCTAAGAGTTCCTTAGGTCACCCAGTTCCTTAGGTCAACACAGAGAAGGATTCCTGCTCTTTTCTCAGCTTCAGAATATCCAGAGGTATGAAAAGCGTTATCATGTCAAAGGGTGTTTTATAAATGAAGAAGGCAAGTTTCTTTGGTGTTTTCTTCTTTTTTAAGTATTTTCAGCAGCTGATTTACAATAACTCTTTGAAGGGGCAGAATCTTGCAATAGACTCAAACCAAAAATGCCTGCTACATCTGGAAGATGTCTCTGAGAAGAATACATTGCCTAAAGGTTCTTGAAACTATCAATAAATTTACATCCAAACTCAATTTACAAGCATCAATGCAGGAATTAAACTAAAAATGAATAGAAAATGAGACCGCACAAAAACAAGATGCAGCCCCAGATTTCCAGCTCACCTAGGCCAAACTGAGGAGAAAACGAGGTGGAACAATCCCAAAAACACACACCACAGTTCTATGAAATGATAACAGTGGAAGTAACAAAACAGATATCTGAGGCTCTAAAAAAGAATCAAATCAAAAATAATCTCTCCGATAACTACAAAGATGATAACCATCATGAAGGACATGATTAGTGAATCTAGAGTTAACATAGATTACAAAAAGAAGAGCTTAGGAAAATGACAGAAACTATGAACACCCAGCACAGGAAATAAATAGAATCCATGAAAGAGATTCAATCAGATATAAAAGAAATTAGAAATTCTATTAAAAATAATGAAGTAGAATGAGCCAAAGTGAAGAGAGAATATCATATCTAGAACATAAGATTTCAGTTAATGATCATGGAAGTATTTTTTTAAAATACCAAGAGACTATGAAGAATCAATCCAACAGCCACTAGATGATGAAAAAAAAAGATAACACGTGATTGATCAGAATCAGTGAAAAAGATAGCACAAATGACATACAGTGGTTTTTCAAAGTAATGGCAGAAAACTTCCTGAGCATGAAAAAACAATTTGGCATACAGTTAAGTAAGGCATATAGAATGCCAGTCTGCCAAGATCAAAAAGATCTTCACCAATGCATGTAAAATTTATGATTCCAGAAATGCAACACAAGAACAGAACATTAAAATCTGTTAGAGAAAAATAAACAAATCACACATAAAGGAAAGTCTATCAGAATCACACCCAAATTTTCAATTCCAACATTTATGTCAAGGAGAGCAAGAAGGGAAATATTTAAAGCCCTAAAAAAAAAACAACCTCCAACTCAGATTTATGTATTCTGCAAAACTGTCTCTCAAAATTGATGGAGAAATAAGATACATCCCTGGCAAAGAACAGCTGAGGAAATTGTGAACACCAAACCAGCACTCTAAAGTATTTTGAAGAACATTCTAGAAAGAGACAACAAGGATTATAATGCCATGAACCCAATTAGAGTGAATTCACCAGGCAAGGCAAGCCATTAAATAGAAGCAGAGAAGGGAGAGGCCAACAACAGGAAAATAACATGAAAAGTGTAAGTCCATAAATGTCAGTTATAATCATCCATCTTAATGGCCTCAGATCACTAATAAAAAAATCAGACTAGAAAAATGGATCAAGAAGCAAGATCTAAACCAAGATGCCCATCACCTGAAGAATGGTTGTAAAAGATGTGGTATTTTTACACAATGGAGTATTATTCAGCTATTAAGAATGATAACCTGCAAGCCTTTATATTGAAGTGGATGCCACTTGAACATATACTCATATGTGAAATAAACCAGACACACGTGTAAATATCGTATAGTCTCCCTAGTATAAGAACTTCAAAGAAGAAATACAAATAGAAAGATATAATACAAGTAAAAGGAAAGCAGGATCCCAAGGACTAACTAATCAAGAGAGGGAAAGGAGAAGACCTAGGAAACATGATAATGTCAAGCCATAAAGTCTAGCAGTTAATTGGAAAGATTCCCACTCTAACTATATATACTGATACCTGTGAACTAAGGTACTGCACTGCAAATGGTAATTTGTAATAGTAGTTTCATGTTTGGAGTGCCTGTCATTCTTGTATTCTGAATATGGGTGGCTTGTCATGACATGCCAGTTACTACTATGATGTCTCTTGGGTAGGTGGATGTTCAAGAAGAAGGGAGTGGTGAATGAAAGCAAGAGACAGGAAAAGGAATATTGTGGGACTGTCCTGCTTCAAGGTTGTATATGGTGAGATTTTTGGACTTATGTGCAAACAT
>NW_004524767.1:1457855-1471536 GCF_000260255.1 Octodon degus | reverse complement strand
AATAGGATCTCAAGTCCACATCTTGTACAGCAATTAACCACTAAGAAGAATATATGCAGTGTGTTAGTTATTGAAACTGTCCTAGTGATTTGATTTGAAACTGTCTCATTGCTATCTGTTTATCAATAAAATTATGAAAAAAATAAATAAATACATAAATCTGGGGAAAAAAACCTGAAATAGATTACAAATGAAAAAAAAGAAGCAAGATCTAATAATAGACATCATACAAGAAATACATTTAACTTAAAAACAAATTCATAAAAGAAAAATCAAAGGATGGAAAACAATACTATGTGCAACACGAACCTAGAAAGAGACAGGGGTAGCTATTCTATTTGCAGACCAAGTGGATTTCAAGTCAAGATTGACTAAGAGAGACAAAATGGATCACTATATCTTTATAAAGAGAACAATCAAAAAGGAAGAGAAAATAATCATAAATATATATATGCAACAAATTCCACTGCAACTAACTATAAAAGACAAATATTATCAGACATGAGAAATCAAATAAACACTAATCTAATTGTATTGGGCATCTCAATATCCCACTGTCACAAAAAGATCAAGTAGACAAAAAAAATCAACAATGAAATATTAAAACTGAACCAAACTTTTGAACAAATAGACATAGTAGTTGTGTACAGAGTATTCTACCCACAGCATCAGAATGCATGATCCCCTCAACTATACATGGAATGGTCTCCAAAATAGACCACATACTTGCTCATAGAATATGCTTAAGTGAATGCAAAGAGATTGAAATCATCTCATGCATATTATAAGACAATAGTGCAATAAAATTGGAAATAAATGGCAAAAGAAACCACAACTTTTTTTGTTTTTTCAGAACCAGGGGTTGAACTTAGGCCCTTGTGTTTACCAGTAAAGCGCTTAGTCCACTGAGCCACCTCCCCTGCCCTTTACAACTTCTTAATAAGTGCATGGAAATTAATTAATGCCTTCCTGAACAACCAACGGATCACAAAATTAAAGAAGAAATTAGATAATTTTTACAAATAAGGAGGAATGTCAATACAACATAATAGAATTATAGGATCCAATGAAACCAGTCCTATAAGAGAAATTCATAGTGCTGAATTCCCATGTGATAAAAATAGAATGAGTACAAATAAAAAATCTAATGCCTAATATCAAGGTTCTGGGGCGGGGGGGGGAAGCAAAGCTAATAAACCCAAAACTCATATGAAGAAGGAAATTATAAAACTCTAAGCAAATATTAATGCAATTAAGACTAAGAAAAAAAAAAACAAAGAATCAATGAATTGAAGAGTTTGTTCTGTAAACACTACATAAAATTGACAAGAGCCAGGGAGATAGCTCACTAGTATAAGCACTTGCCTGGGAAGCACAAGGACCTGAGTTTAATCCCCAGTACTGCAAAAGCAAAAAAAATTGACACTCTTAGCCAACCTTATCAAAACAAGGAAAGAGGAGATTAAAATCCAAGCAATTTAGAGTTAAAAAGATAAAATCACAACAGATCCTACAGAAATCTAAAAGATTATACCTACTTTAAGAACATTTATTCTAATAAGATGAAAAATGCAGAACAAATGGACAAATTCCTAAAAACATATGAAGTACCAAAGTTGAGTCAAGAAGACATAAAAATTCTAATAAAATAATATCAGTCAATTAAATTGAAGATGTAATTAAAAACCTATCAGCAAAGAAAAGGCCAGCTCTGAGATATTCAATGCTGAATTGGCAAAGAAAATTAAAGATCTAATGCCTCTGGTCCTCAGGCTCTTTAATGAAATTGAAAGAGAAACATTACTACCAAATTCATTCCCAGACTCAAGCATCATCCTGATACTAAAACCAGAGATGTAACCAAGCAAAAGGAGATCTATAGGCCAATCCTGTAGAACAACATATACACAAAAATTCTCACATGCAATATTGGCAAGCAGAATGCACCAAATCATCAAGAAGATTATAAACACCACAACCAAACAGGATTTATCCCAGGGATGCAGGAATGATACAACATATGCATATAGATAAATGTAATACACCATATTAACAGAGCCACATACAAAAACCACGTAATCATCTTAGTAGATGAAGAAAAGATGTTTGACAAAGTCCAAAACCCCTTCATGATGAAAAAAAAAAGGCTGGGGACATGGCTCAGTGACCTTAGGGCCTGCCTCGCACACTCAAGGACCTGGGTTCAGTCACCAGTATCACATATCATTCCAGCCCTGAAATCGCAGGTGTGCTGTGCTGGACACCAAAGCCAGGCATGCTGGCACATGCCTGTAATCTCAGTGCTGGGGAGGCTAAGACAGGAGGGTCACTATGAGTCTGAGCTGCTTAGTAAGATCCTGTGCTAAATGCATAAATAAATGAATAGATAAGTGATTAAAAGAAAGAAAGAAAAGAAAAAAGGGAGAAAACTGTACTAGATGGTCTTTATTTCAATCTGTCAAAAGTCACATAATGAACCAACAGCTGACATCATTCTAGGTAGATAAAAACTGAAAGTTGTCACTCTAAAATCAGGAAAAATATAAAGATGTCCCTCCTCTTCACTATAGCTCTAGGAACATTAGTCCGAGCAATTAGAGAAGAGAAAAAAATAAGAGGAATAGAATAGGAAAAAATAATTTAAATTATCATTATTTACAGATGAACAAAATATTCCACATAGAAAACCCAAAATTCCCACCAAAAGACTTCTAGATTTAATAACCAAATTCAGAAACACAGCTGGATACAAAGCCAACACTCAAATATCAATACATGAATAGCAAACTCATTGAAAGGGAAATTAGGAAAACACTTCAGAATAGCATCAAGAAAAACAAAATATTAAAAATCAATCTAACAAAGGAAGTCAAAGACCTTTAATTGAACACTAAAGTACTTTGGAATAAGACATCAAAGACAATATCAGAAAATAGAAAGACATCCCTTGTTCTTGAGTAGGAAGAACCAATATAAAGAAAGTAGACATCTTTCCAAAATTATTACACACCATGAACTGCTGCCTTCTGCCATGTGCCACTCTGCCTTGGAGCCAGCTGAATACGGACTGAAACCTCCAGTAACTGTGAGCTAAATAAACATTTCCTTCCATCATTTGGAGTTTCAGATATTTGAGAAGAGTAACTGAGAGAGAATCTGGTACCAGAGAAGTGGGGTCATTGCTGTGGCTAAACCATGATTTATGGGAAGAGATAAGAAAGGTTTGGAGATATCGCCTATAAGAGAAGCACTGGAACAGATTCCACTGTTCTATATGGGAGATTCTGGTCAGCTCTCAGAACACCAGAAGGCTGATAGAAATCCTGCCTGTAAAGAACAGGCTGGGGAGCTTTCTGCTGGGAAAAATGACTGCATTGGTTGTTGGACTACTGATCATTTCTGTTTTGTCTTGGCAGAAAATTTGTCTACATTTTGCTTATGTCCAGAGACCTTGCCTAAGACTGAAATTAAGCATGGCAGACTGATTCATCTTTCAAAAGAAATCTCAAAGCAGCCAAATATTGAGTGAATGGCATGGATAGTGTTGGGGGCTTTTAGTCAGATTTATGTGGAGAATCAAAAACAAAAAGCCTAGCAGTATGATTTAAAGTGTTGTGAGTATTGCCAGAAAGGAAGCTCTAATAAAGTCTTTGGCTGCAAAGATAAAGCTGAGAGGATCTCCATTGCCAAGAAGGAACCTGAGAATGGCAAGGATGTCCTGAGAGCATCACTGAAGGTGGCAGGTGTCCACCCTTTGCAGCCTCAGAATTGCAAAGGTCAGGGACTTTGTCTTGGGGAGAAAAACACCAAGTCCCATGTTCCAGAATGGAGGCAGCAGCTACACCAGGTTCCAGAATGGTGCCGGCATGGAGAATTTATTCCTTGGAATCAGGGTCAGAGTGCTCAGCGATCCTGGCACTTGAACTCTACAGCCAAGAGAAAAGGAAGCCTGGCTACTGCTCCAGCTGGCAGCAGACCTTGGCATCATCCACTTGGTGTTGGTTTTAGGAGTTTGAAGAATGCAAGTTCTGAGGTTAAGAAGGCTTACATCTCGATTTCAGAAGAAGGCCTGGGAGGCCAGGTGGTATGCCCCTGAGAGGGCAGTGGGTAGCTGTGAGAAGCCTATTCTATGGAAACTTCAGAAGTTTGGAAAAGCCAGGAATGTGGATCATCCAAGGGAAACTGCAAGGAAGGAACAAAGTCAGCCTAAGAGAGAAGCCATGGGAGCTAACACCAAGAGTGCCATAGGGGCAGATCCACATGGAGCTCACAATTTGCCACTGATTGCTTTGGATATTCCACATGGAACTAACACAGGGAGGAAAAATGATGTTGGGTGTGTGATCTCCAAATGATATAGGGGAAAAATGAAACTCACAACCTGAAAAGTACCTGGGACAAGTTCATGTTCTCTAAAACTGAAGAATGAATTTTAGGAACAAAGGGACATTATGAGCAGAATATATTTACTGGGGGAAAGAAAGCTTCTGTCAAAAAGAGGGACAGAAGGGGGATCTCAGGTGGAGGATCCCCAGGAAGATGTCTCTCCCAGGGACTTTTATAGAGTAAATCTATGCAGTGAGGTAGGTGTAAGGTGGTAGAGAAAATGGGAACTTGCTTAGGTGGACATGAGGTGGGACAAAACTATGGTCAATCAATGAGATTACAAGCACCATTGCTCAGGTAAAATTCATTAAATCCATTACCAAGTGGGGAAGCAAGTCACATAGCAAGTGGGCATGAATACAGGACAGGGTCTCTTCCTGTTGAGGGTTAGGTTAGTGACTCGTTTGGGTGCTTTCAAGGTGATTGATACCTATTTAGATTATCAATCCCTGATACCTATCCCTAAGGAAGTATGTAGCTATATGGTTTCCTCTTTTGTCTTGAGGTGTGGCCCATATGGGACTGTCTGTTTCTTCCAAGTTTCAAAGTTACCTTGCCTTCATGTTGTCTCCTTGAAGGCCTGGCCCTGTCTGACTACCTATAATATTTCTATCTAATTCAGCTGCCCACAACAGAACTACAAGACTTAAGTTTGGCTCTTCTGGATTTTGGACTTCCTTTGGTCCTAGCGCTTGGTATCTTGCTATGTGTACCCTTTGGAATGGTAATGTTTGTTTTGTGCCTTTGAGTGTTGGAAGTGTTTAACTTGTCTTTTGTACAGGGGCTCACAGTTAAGTTTGCCTTAGATCTTGGAGGAGACTTGGGACTTGGACTTTTCAGTAATACTGAAACTGTTGGGACTTTGGCAACTCTTAGAGATGGACTCAAATGTCTTTTGCATAAAGGGATGTTCATGAGTCTATAGGGGTCCATAGGTGGAATGTTATGGTTTGTGTCTAGTGGTCCCCCCAAAGCTTCATGCAGTCATTGAGGTGCAGTTCTACGGTTCATGATTAAGTCATGCTCCAATGCTGAGGTTATGAGTCTAAGTACTGCTGGGATTATGGTTGTGAGTGCTACACCCAGCCTGGGACAGATAGCCTGAATGTATCATAAGAGAAAGACAGACTTGCTGTCTGCAGCCTCTGTTGCCAGGACTCTTCCTATTTGCTCTTGCTGTTTCACTGCCTTCCACTGTCATGAACTGCTGCCCTCTACCATGTGCCAGTGTGCTTTGGAGCCAGCTGAGTATGGACTGAAGCCTCCAGCAACTTTGAGCTAAATAAATCTTTCCTTCCTTCATTTTGAGTGTCAGGTATTTGTCCATGCAACAAGACAAGAGTAACCAAGACACTCAGCAAAAGAAACCACCAACAATGAAGAGACAACCCGCATAGTGGTGGAAAATACTTGCCGATTGTTTCTCAGACAAAAGAATGATATCTAAAATATTTGAAGAATTCAAATAAAATACCACTCAAATTTAAAGACTCAACCCAAAAATGGGCACCTGAGATGAATACACACTTCTCAGATGAAAGAGAAGTAGAATTGGTAAATATATCAAAACATGTTCAACATTACCAGTCATTCAAGAGATGTAAAGTAAAACAACACTGAGATTCCATCTCACCCCAGAAAGATGGTTATTATAGAAGTTTTGTATCATTTCTAATTTTTTTAGCTATTTTGCATTCTTTTAAAAAACATATTAATAAATAAGTAATAAATCAACCAGTAACAAATGCTGGTGGATCTGTGGGGAAAAGGGAACAATTCTCCAGTGTTGGTAGAAGTGTAAACTGGTACAACCACTATGGAAATCAGTATGGAGATTCCTCAGAAAACTAAAATAAGAGTTTCCATTTCATTCAGCTATTTCCCTTCTTGGTATTTCCTGAAAGATAAATGCATCATACCACCATGATATATGCACAGCCTTCTTTATGGAAGCACAGTTTATAATAACTAAATCTTGGGAATGGCCCAAATGCCTATCAACTGGTGAGTGGACTTTTCTAGGTAATTAGATCTACCTTGAGACCATACTCTTAAGTGAAATGAATCAGACACACATGTTTAAACAATCTATTATTTCTGTGGTATAAGAAACTGAAAGTGTAAGTAAGGATCAAATGTATAACAGTTATTGTGAAGAACTATTAGAAAAAAATGTTCAAATGGGAACAGGAACTAGAGAATGGGATGGGGGAAAGAACAAAGGAACAAGAAAAAAGATAATAGAAGGAAAAAGCAGAAACAAGGAGGAGAAATGGAGTTGCAGGAAAGGGGGAAATGAAAAAAATTAAGATATATTCTGCACAGATACAAATTTCCTATGATGCATATGATCATTATGTACATCTAAATATAACAATGAAATTAATTTTAAAAAAGAGTGACTTGGGCCAGTGAGAAAACTCAGCAGTCTAAAGCTTAGGCAAGCTTAGGCAAGCTTAGGCAAGCACAGGGACCATGGTTCAAACCCCAGCACCACATGCTGTGCCAGGCCCACCTTCAGGGCAGACTGAGCTAGCCAGAGTCCAGGCATGGTGGCACACACCTGTAATCCCAGCACTGGGGAGGCTGAAAGCAGGAGGATCACCATGAGTCCAAGCTGCATAGTAAGACCCTGCAACAACCAAATACATTTACAAAAGAAAAAAAGAATGACTTCATCTTAATTTGATTTCATCTGTAATAGATTTTCTTTTTTGCTACTTTCTATTAGTATATGGTTGCAGTACACAAGCTTGTCCTGGAGGATCGGGATGCAGACATCACAACTTGATCCTTTTCCTTCCCGGTCCCTCCTTCCCACATCTCTACCTCCAGGTCCCCTCCCCACTGCTACAAAATCAATCTCCTAGATGGTGAAATAACACATCACTTCTCTCGTAAGAGAAACCAAGATATAAATAATAATTTAAACTTTTCAAATAAGGTGATGCTGAGAAGTAGAAGTTATTACAATTTATATTTAAATGGACATAATTCAACCTATGACAAAGGCCAAAAGGATAAATTTCATCAGAGGGTCAGAATAATCAATAACAAACTTTCTCCAAGAATTTAAAGGGAAATGGCAGTGGTATATAACAAAGAGTCATGTGTGACTGCAGTCTTGAATAACTTTCATTTATTATATAAATATAAAATACAGTTGTAAAGGGTATCAAAATTATAAGCTGATTTAAAGAGTTTTATTTTCAAGGAAAAAAGAAATCCTCATCTAGGCATTAGACACTATTTTTTTTTTTTTTTGGTGTTTTGTTTTGTTTTTGTTTTGCTTTTTTTTTGTACTTTAGGGAAGAGTCTACAGGGTATTCAGGGTCTCACTAGTAGATCACACTTGTACTGATTCACCTGTTTTTACAGCTTCCCAAGAGCTGGGATTACAGGTACATGCCACCACGCCCAAACTCAATTGCAGTCTCTGCATGCCCCAGGGGTAGGGCTGGCATGGCAGGCCCAGGGATTGACCCTCTGGCCTCTGTACTTGCTTGCAGGTGCTTTAATTAACTGAGCTATTTGGCTGGCCCTTAGACACTATTTTAGAAACCTAATTTAACCCACAACAGCTTAAAAAATTCCTCTGAAAAAAGAATGGCTGCTTGAATATAGTGGCCCAAAAGCATAAAACAGTCTATTTTGTGACTCTTCTTAATTTCCCGTATTCTAAATCTAATTTTAACATATTAGCAAAGGTTTGCATTTTTCTATAATTAATTTTTATATTCAACAGTTGTCTATTAAGCATGTGCTATCAGACAAATGTTTGACTCTCAAGTGAATAAAACACAATTTCTGCTCCTGCATGCTCTTTCCAGCATGTGGGAGTAGGGAACCAATCCAGGGCACAGTTTGCAAGCACTACCCAGGTGTTGCAGGTGCTGTTGGATCAAGATAACATCTACATATCCCATGCTGGGGAGGGAAACCGGGAGAGTCTTCTTGGCCAGAACAGTAAATTTTGAACTAAATCATAAGGAAACTAAGGGTTTGAAAATTGCTTCAGGCCATGAAGCCACACATGTAGACATGATGGTGTGAAAGACATGATATTAGGAGCACTGTATGAAGTTCAGTACAGCTGCAGTGAAGTGCAAAGTGATTGGGGGAGCAGGGAGTAGTTTTAACTGCAGCAAGGATCAAGTTATGAAAAACCTCATGATGAAGGCAATGAAGAATGACAAATTTAACCAGGGCTCACCAATATCTGTTCTTTTTTCCCTCTGACACCTGGCTACAGTTTCACACCTTTGAGTTAGAGGGGCTGCAGGGTAATTCCAGAACTATTCTGGCCAGTGAGCTAGGAGAAGTGATGAGTCTTTCCTAGAATACAGTGAAGAGTTGCACTCTTTATCATTGCTGCAGCAACCTGATCTTGTCCAATGGTACAGTCTCTGTCAGCCTGGACATCAGGGCAGCCTGTGTGGGGAGAAGAGCCCTGTGCAGGATGAGTAAGACTTTTTGCATCCTTGGTTCATTAGGCCATTGGGATTTTAAGTTAATTTGCTATTTTAACATAGCCTAGTATTAACCTGATAACATAGGGAGTAACTCCTAAAAATCTAATCAGGAAATTTGCTGATAACATTTATATTTTAGAGATCCCATTGTCCAGAAGGTAGGATGATCAGTGCCAAGGATGAATACAAAGAGACAAATACAAAACTACCAATAATTCAGAGTCAGTGGGTACAATGCTTAGACAAAATTACCTCCTTCAAATTAAACCTCAGAATATCAAGTATTGAAAAGTGCTGGGTCACTGCTTTCGGGGGGTCCAAAAGTCTTCCAGGATCATGATCATTAAATACAAAAATTCCTTCCAGATTTTTGCACCAGTAAAAGGGTGTGGACCAGTAGTTGAAATAGGAAGCTCTGTTTTAGCAGGAAAAAAGCCATACAATAACTTGCCCTAACCTACTCTGGCAATCTCTTCTTTTGTGCCAGTATTTACTTTGAGCATGTAGCATTCTGAAATTCAGAACAAAGAATCAGAGAGGAAAAAGCCATAGCTATCATGCCCTTTCCACCTCTCCTTAAGTAAATAAAATTCTGGCTCAGAATTCCCTCAGTATTACATGAAACATAAAAGATAATATCACCAAGCTGGACATAATAAAAAAGCCAATATAAAATCACTAAATGTTTGCTTATTGTTGACAAATGAAATTACATTACAATGAATATATATATATATATATATATTATATATATATGATTACCTTTAATAACCTTGGGAAGCCACCACCTGCAATATCTCCATTTTCCTTTACTAGATTAAGAGTGAGATTACTTTTCTCCCTAGAGATCATTTTGGATCTTTTTCAAACACAGAGCCTGAAGTTCAAAGCAGCTCTATATATGTTCAGACAGGGATTCATAAAGGCACTTGGTGCATACAAAGAACGACTCTAGCAGGAGTTACTTCCAGAAATGAAGGGTTTGTACTAAAAATATATCATTTAATCAAGAGACAACTTGTTATGGGATTTTTTTCTTTTTGGTTCATGGTATTAGAGCTGCCACAATTTCTCATGAATTTATCAAAACTAAAATTAATGTAAAGGAGAAGTTTTGAAAAAAAATAAGATCATATATGAGGTCTTCAGAACAGTGTGGCCATCTTCTATGGCAACAGCAGAGAAGCAAAACCAGCGAGACAGTAGCCAGAGCTGACACTGTCCCCATTCCTATTAGAAGCACAGCTTGCTAAGGGAGGTGTGTATGCCTTTGGAGCACAGTGCCTACAGTGGTGTTTGCCTGAACAGAGATACAGGTAGCAGCTGAGTGTGCAGGCCACCCATGCAACACCTTCTCCTTCCATGTGCTCTCCATGGTAGGTGGAGAGCAGTCAAAATCATGAATAGCTAAGTGATTTCAGGTCTTTTGTAAGTCAACAATTAGGTATATTCTTCCAAATTAGACTTTTTTGCTACACAGCATGGAGTCTGTTGAAATTAAATTAAGGCATGACTGAGCCCATCTGTGACAATTTTGGTAGCACTTGACTTGCATGAGAATTGTTTTTTAAAAAAGGAATTGTTTTAGGCTGAAGGGGTGTGTGTGTGTGTGTGTGTGTGTGTGTGTGTGTGTGTATGCGCACACATGCATGTATGTTCATTCATCTCTTTCTCTTCCTGTGTTTTGCTGAGAGAGAAGAACATTAAAAAAAATAAAAAAGTAGAAAGAATGAAATCATGTTTGTCTTATTACCACGAATTTGTGTCTAAGCTTTCTAATTAGAAAAGCTGGTTCTCAAATCCCTCCTCCCTCAGCAGACAACCACATCCTGTGCAGTGCCCATCAATAAGGCACAATGGTTAAGGTCAAAGTAAACAGATTTAGTATCCTGGGCACCAGAGCTGCTTTTAACTCTAGCAGGGTGAATATCGTTGCTATCAGTAGCACCTTCATGACCTGAACTACATGGTTTACATATTCTCAGATGATTCCACTCATTGCACTTTCAGTGGTACAGTCAAGGCTAAGCACAGAAAGCTTGTCATCAAGGGATAGCCCATCTCCATCTTCTAGGCATGAGATCCCACCACCACTAAGCAGGGTGATTCTGGTGCTAAAAATGTTGTAATCATTGCTATCTTAGCTCCTATGGAAAAGGTTACAGTTCAGTAGAAACATGAAGAGGCATCATCTCTGTACTTTCTGATGATGCTCCTGTTTGTGGTGGACATGAACCCTCAGAAATAAGACAACTCCCTCAAGATCAGCAGCAACGTCTCCTGCACTGCCAACATCACCATCTGTTTACCCTCTTGCTCCAGGACAACTGCAGCATTTTGGAGGGAATCAGGACCAAAGTTCATGCCATTACCAACACCCAGAAGGCCATGAAGGGCCATTCCACAAAACTAAGGTGAAATAACCATGGGATTCCCAGATGTCATCCCTCACCCATTGGCACTGCAAGGCCTGGGAGAAAGCCCACCCCAGAGCTCAGTGGGACATTCACCGGCATAAAATATTTCATTAATATTTTTAGTAATATTTATTTAATGTTTAAATAATAATTATGGATAAATATAACTAAGTTCATCTACATTCTCTAAGCTTTTAAAATATTACCATGATAAATTTCAAAACTATATTTGTAGGGCCAGCCAAACAGCTCAGCAGATTAAGGTGCCTGTAGACCCTATACTAACTACATAAAAATAAATAAAATAAAAAATAAGAGTGAATATGTTTGAATTTCAATGAAAATTATCTAAGTTATTTAGATAATTTTCATAGCCCACTGGATCCTCACTCCAGCCAGTGTCCAGGTCCAGCATGCATGTGGGACCACCCGGGGACCACCGGATCCTCATTCCAGTCAACACCCAGGCCCAGTTTGTGAGTGGGACCACTTGTTGTTCCCACTCCAGCCAGCACCCAGGCCAGGTGTGTGTGTGTGGAACTTCCTCCACCACACAGGCCTTGTGCGGAACCCTGTGGCAGAATTCCCTGCAAAGAGGTGAGAGGCAAGATCCACCCAGCTGATCCAGGAGCAGAATATCTTGCCAGAGTGGCATAGCAGGTTCACTTCCAAGGGCTGCAGCAGAAAGAAGTGGAGCACAGCAGCCAGACCCAAAACACACCCACCTGGATGAGTTTGAATTTGGTAGATCTAGACCTGGTGCTAAGGTAATAACTCTATCAAAGCTCTACATCAAAAGTCAGATGACAGTGTTATACAAAGATGACAAAGAGAAGGAACAAAATGCATTCTCATCTCCCAAGTCCACCAAGAACAAATGCAGGAGATAAAAGCATAGAAGAAATTGGGAATCACATACCTGAAATCTCTGAAGTAATAGCATCTGAAGTAAAGAAACAGCTGCAGAAGGGTATAGAGGAAATCAGATCAGAAATAATTTCTGAAGTTAAAAAAAATGATAACTATAATGAAAGAAGTACTAAGTACTTCTTTTTGTAGATAATGTACAAATTTTCATCAGTATTTGTTACTAATATCTCTATTATAAATGTGTTGAATTGGGGATTAGTAGGACAAAGCCTCAAGTGGACTACTGAATATTTAAAACTCATCACACAAGTAGCCAATCTTCTCTCCACGGCTAGGGCTATAGACAGGGAAAGACTTACTTGTTCAAACATAAATTCTGTAAGCCTATTGCTGAGCTACAACTGACAAAAGGTTTATTTTGGCTCAGTTTATACAAGTTTCTGTCCATAGGCTGACTTCAAGGCCCAGGGAAGCATGAACACGAAGTGGAGATCAAGAAAGGAGGTGGATAGTTACCCTTTTCACACACCCTAGTGACATCCCTCTGACCACAAGTCACTTCCTAATATCCCACCTAGTTATAAATGCATCAGTGGGCCAGTCCACTTACACCCATAATCACCTCCCAGAAGCAACCTATGAGCACTTGAGGTATGGGGGAACATCTGGTTACAAGCCATAATACCATTCTGTAACATGCTAAAGATTATAGAAGCCAAGTACATTTATTCAGCCTACTCTTGTCCAAGCACTTAGATACAAAAATTGTCTACAGAGCCATCACAGCCTATGTAATCATTCACCCAGGGAATGCTAAATAAAGCTGGCCATTGGTCCTCTGGTTGGGAGCCCTCCAATTTGGAGAAATGTAGAACATGCTTTGCCTGCCTCCTAGTCCAGTTCCCTAAGTGGGCTTGGGCACAGTGCAGCCTGCTGTATGGCAGCTGGTTCACTCCATTATTTCCGTGGCCACCTCACCACCACTGTCTGAAAGTGCCTCACAGACTCCTCCTCTAGTAAAGAGCTTCTGGTGGCAGATTTCTGGACAATTTCCTGCTCTCTTTCATCAGTGCGGTTCTGCAACAAGATCAATAGTTGTCTCCTGTCATACTGAATCAGGAGCTTCTGACATGTTCTAACTGTATCTCCCATGTGTAATGTGTTGAAAAAAACAAGGATAGTAGTGTCCTTTGTTCTCCAAGTATGTGATGAAAGGAAGAGTTCACCACACAAGTATATAGAACTCCTTCTGGCATTCTGGCATTCTGGCATTGAAGTAGCACTATTCCAGGGTAGACATCGAAGAATCAAACCACAAAGCCAATCAAGCAGGCAGTGGTGCTGAAAGTCCCATGTACTTGGGCAACTGTGTCCCTTAGGAGGTTGCCCAGCACTCGGTCATCCAGAATTAGGTGGGAGTGAGGGTCATTCAACACCAATTCACACAGAAGGTACCTGTGCTTGAACTACACCATATTCTCAGGGCCAGCCAGCCAGCTAAGTGCTTCTAAAGAAGACAATGATTTTTTAAAAAAA
>NW_004524767.1:1426874-1436186 GCF_000260255.1 Octodon degus | reverse complement strand
TGTACTGGAAATGTATAACTCGCTTTTTGAATTTGCAGGGGCTCATCACAAAGAATTTGCCTTGAGTGTCACAGGAGACATAGACTTGGATGGATATGGGGTATATTGATAAACCAATGATAACACCCAAGACCTTTGCACTGATCTGTACCTGCAGACTTTTTTATTATTTTCTTTTGACAGGTGGTCTTATTAAGGTATTGAGTTGCCCAGACTGGTCTCAAACTTGCTTTCCTCCTGCCTCAGCCTCCTAGAGTTTTGGGACTATAAGCAAATGGTGTTATGCCTGGCTGACTTGGAATTTTTTCCAATGCTCTAACTGTTAAGACTTTGAAGAAGAGATTAGTGTGGTTTTGATTATGTATTCAATAGTTATACTAGGCAAAAACCACAACCTTATGTTTATTTGCAAGAAATATGGTTTAAGGTCTTGTGTTGTATATCAGCTTAACCAAGGTTACAATATGAGAGTGTGTTAGTTGATACACTGTGTCAACTTGGCTGAATTAGCTCTGGCAGATCTCAGCATAAAGGCCTAGCCCTGCAGGTGGGCTGGGCCCAGGAATTGAGAAAGGCTTCCTGCCCCCTGCCTGTTTTCCTGCAGCCCTGCCCGCTTCCTGGGAGAAGTCTCAGTCTTGGAAGGAGCTTGACCTTCACAGCCATGCCACTTTGGAACTCTGATCTCCACCATGGAGCAACCACCATCCATCTCCACAGTCAGCGCAGATGGAAGAGAGAGACTTGAGGGACACAGCAGCTGTTGCTCCTCCTCTGCTCTTCATTGTTTTCTGCCACATGAACTGCTGTTGTTTGCCTTGGTGCCAGCAGAATATGGGCTGAAACCTCCAGTAACTGCGAGCTAAATAAACCTTTCCTTTCTTGATTTTGAGTGTCGGGTATTTGTCACAGCAACAAGTAAAAAGTAAGACAGAGAGTTAAGTTGAATTGTCACCTTGATTTGCTTCTGAGCCACACAGGGAATCAGTGAAGCATGCTGTGACATGTCTGTATGGGTCTTGAATGGGTGACTTTCAGTGCCCCACCGGGGTGCTGCCCTTCCCCTCCCACCTTGCTCCTGCTCTGTTTCCCTGCCTCCAGAGACTGATTGGCTTTCTTTTGCCACGCACTTCCACTGTGGCGTTTCTACACTGGTGCCAGCTCAGCTGACCATGGATGAAACCTCTAGGACCATGAAGAAAATAAACCTTCCCTCCTATACTTATGAAATATCAAGTATTTTGTCCCAGCAAGTAAATGCTGACCATTGTGATGCAGGACACCATCACATCTTGCGTGAGTCACTGTGACAACCTCCTGACTGGAACTGCATGCCTGCCCTTGCCCATCTTCAGTCTGTTGTTGAAAGATAGAGCATTCTTTTTCAAACATGTGAGCTCCAGTCACTCCTACTCAAAAGCCTCAGTCTGGGGCTGGGGAGATGGCTCAGTAGAATAAGCACTTGCCTGGCAAGCCCAAGTGTCTGAGTTCAATCCCCAGTTCCACCAAAAAAAAAAGAAATGAAAAGCCTCAGTCACTTCCAACCTTACTCTAAGTTAAACCTAAAGTTGTCACAGAGACCCCCAAGCCCCTTACAATCTGCACCCCTCCCCCTGACAACCTCACCTACTACACTCCTTTGTCCTTTCATGGACTACTTATTATTATTCCCCACTGAAACACATTCTTACCTCAGTGCCTTTGTCCTTGCTGGTCACACTTTCCAAAATGTTCCTGACATAGAAATCTGTGTAGCTTGTTTCTTTACTTCAGCTCTTTACAGTACACCCCTGAAAAGTTGTGATCCAGAGTTTGCAGCCTCATTCTTTCACAGATTTTTGTTTAGATCCTAACAAATAACTGTTGGAAGAAACTCCCGCAATTTCACAGAAACTACAAATAATCTCTGCAATCTTATTTTTGGTGGCAGGCTTGCAAGTAGCCAATTTCAGTTTCCAGTTTTCCTTGTTCTGATTGGCAGCTGCCCTGTAACAAGATGCAGCAGCAGTCCTGCAGCATAACAGACAGCTGTACTTCATGTAGTTATCATGAGTATTCTTGGTTTTGCTCTTCTTAAAGCCCTAAGATCCTTCAGATGCTGCCAAACTGCCTTGCACCTTCCAAGGCTTTATTTTTCTTTACATTTTTATTTTTTGTCTTTTTATATATTTCACTATCAGTTCAGGCTGGTCTTGAACTCACTTTGCAGCCCAGGATGCCCTCAAACATACAGCAATACTCCTGTCTCAGCCTCCCAAGTGCTGGGATTATGCCACCACACCTGGCTTTAACAGTATTTCATTAAATTACATAACTGTGGGAGACATAGGATATGTGGGTTATAAACTATACATATAGGGACTTATAGGCATTTTCTGACTTTAACTGAAAGTTGTGGCTTTTTGCCATTCATGGATGCTCTAGGGAATTAACCACTACAAACTTCAGGCATTCACTGTATTCAGTTTCCATCTTCTTGGTAAGGGCTTCCTGACCCTTCCATCTGTAATTTGCAACCATACACACAAGCCTCATCTTCCTCTCTTGGGTAGCTTTTGGTAGTTGTCATTACATAAAACATTGTATTTTGAAAATTATTTATCCTGTTTATAAGGATAAGGAGCTCTGTCTACTTAAAACATTGACTGTAAGGACTTTCATCTATTTTGTTCACTGCTCTAGCTCTAGCACTGAGAATAATAGTAAATACTATGAAGATAAAAAGGAAAAGAAAGAAGAGAGGGAGGGAGGAGGAGGAAGAGAGAGAAAGCAGGAGTGCAAGGCCACTCCCAACAGGATGCCTCATCTCTGTGGACAGCAGCACGCTGACCTGAGACCCTGAAGCACAGACACACGGAAACCTTCTGCCTTGGAAGAGCAAGTGGCGTCCTCCTAAGTGCAACCTTTTAAATGCCCATATGAACCAATTAAAGTACGGAGAGGCTCCAATTCTTAAAAGTTTTTTCTTCGACAAAAAACTAGAAACAGAAGCCAGTGCCCAAACCATCCCTGCCTTACCTCACTAGGTGCTATGTGGCTCCAGAGGAATCGTTACAGCGAGTCCTCTTTTATTTTCCAAAAGGACGTTTTGATTTATCTTACTGGTTTTGAGCATCTGGAATTTTCTCAAGTGAACTAAAATTCCACCGTCAGTAATACTGCTGCTCCATGCCTGTGCTAATCTCCTCTCGTTCTCCCACTTGGGAACCCTGGCTGCTGCAGATCCAGCTGTGAGAAGGAGGAGCAGTCAGAGGCCGAAAGGTAGCCCCACAAGCTCTGGGCCCGCCGGCACTCTCTCAGGTCGGCACAGTCTGCAGCTTTTAGTAGACTCTGCAGGAGTTCTGAAAATAACCACACAAAATACAGATGTAGCACTAGTCACTCCACATGTTAACATTCATTAATTTAAAAATTCCTATTTATGCTATGCCCAGTGTAACTCAGCAATACGTTCACTTGTTAATATCTTCATGATGTAGGGAATGGCTTGGACTATCAATCAGATCCTACACCAAGGTACACAGGACCTGCGCCTCAGCAGAAGCTGCTGCACTGCTCAGTGTTTCTGAGTACGCGAGCGGAGGCCTGTGCAGAGATGGCCAGCGCAGTAGCCGTGTCGCGCACGTGCAAGAAACAGAGACCTCCCAGCCACCTCAGCAGAAACGGCCAGACTGGCCAGCTCATCCAAGCTTGTTGGCAAGTGCCACTGCAAGTCCCACGCTGAAAAGAGTGAACCAGAGACTTTGCTCCCTGCTGCCTTCTGAGGGGCTTCTGAAGGCCCTGAGAAGCTGCCAGAGCTGAGCAAGGAATGAAGCTTCTTCCACTTCTGATGGATTAACGAGGTTGTTGCGACTCATAACAATATTTCAGCAAGTTTAACTAATACCTTCTGGGCAGAGATAGGACTTGAAAGTTGTCCCTACCCCAAGACTGGAGGGCTGGCAGGGAGAGAAATGACTGTCTCTACAGGCTTCACTCTCCTGAGAGCAGGGGGAGCTCCTGACCACAGATCTCTGCTCTCTCTGCTGTTGCTCACCACCCACACCCAGCCCAGGTTTACCTCAGCACTGAGAAGTGGCTCTATAGGAGGCCTGGAGTCAGCGGAACCCACCAAAATTTACAACTAGCCAAATCTTCACCAGCAATCATTGCTTGAGTGACAGCAGAAAGATGCACAGGAAAATGTAAGAAGTATGCTAGGGTATCTTCCAAATGAGATTGCCAGATAAAATATAGGATGCCCAAGTAAGTTTAAATTTCAAGTAAATAGCACAAATTTGCAGGATAAGTATGTCTCAAATGCCATGGGGAAAATATTTGCTAAACTTTTTTTAAAAATTTAACTTGAAATTTATGTTAACCTGGACATCCTGTCTTTGCACATGCTAAGTCTAGCGATCCTCTACCTTTTCCTTTTCAACTGCTTCTCTCATTTCTTCAGCTCCTTTTTTTCTGAGAACCAGTCTGGGGGAGGGGGAGGATCAGCCAGTCCATCTAGGTGAGGCTGGAAGTCCAGAAAGGGCTGAGAGAGACAGAAGTCAACTAAGTCATGAATAACAAGCACTATGCAAAAGAAAATTTAGGTGAAGGGCAGAAGGGAGGAAAGAGAAATGTTCCAAGCAGAGGGAATTATACAAGCAAAGGTGCAGAGGCATGGAAATCCATGTGTGTCACAGAAACCACCATGTACTACTGGAGTAGGACAAAGGGCAGCACCATGGATACAGCAGGATGGTGGCCAAGGGTAAGAGTGCTGTGTCTGAGAGCAAGGCAGGGGCTGCAGAACACTGCAGAGGCTTCAGCAGGAAGCTGGCATGAGGAGCAGAGTATAGGGAAGGACCGACTTTGGAGTGGGAGAGCTAATTTTGAGATTCTTATTGGACATCAACACATAAATATGGATCAGAGGATCAAAGAAAAAGACGTGGCAGTTATCATCATAAATTATGGTTATATTTACCTAGAAAGACAAAAATAAAAGTGACTTTAACAGAATGAAATCTATTCCTTTAAGTTCAGAGATGGTGAGTCCAGTCTCTACAAGAGTGAGGCTCCCAGTTTTCGGAACCCCATCTTTAGGGTGTGACTTCCAAACACAGAGTAACCACCTGGTCCAGTTTGCTTTTCAGGCCACTTTCAGCATGTCCACATGACAGGAAGCCAAAAGGAGATGGGAAGGGCGGGAACACATGTGCACCCCTTGGGGAGCCTATTGATAACACACACACACACACACACACACACACACACACACACACACGCTACTAGCAACTCCTTAAGCCTTGTGGCCCCACCTGGGTATGCTAAAGACTTGGAAATGTAATCATTCATCTGGGCCCATGAACTCCTAATCAAAAATCAGTGCTTGGCTAGTAAGAGAGGTGAGTAGATAAAGTATAGCTTCTGTCACAGCAAGGAAATGGCTATGATAAAGGGAACTTCTGACATGTGAAAAGCATTGCAGGTGAGGACCGTCCTGGGGGAATGAGTTAAGTGGCAGCAGGCAAAGCAAAGAGGCTGAGAGGGAAAAGTTTTGAAGGGAGACAAAGTGCCAAGGGGGAAGTTTCTTCTCCACAGTTTTCCACTTAGTGATTCACTGAGTCTTCTACTATGGATGCATATTATAGTCTCAAGAATTAAATTGGCATTTCTGGCATATTTTTTATTTATTATTCACATTTGCAGCTATAGTTTTGTGTTACATATTTGCTTCTGCCTAATGATTGTGGTCATTCAGCCTGTTCCAAATGACCACAAACACCTTTGGAAATTGCATTAGTTCCTTCAATCCATCAAAATGTGCTAGAGTAGCCACTTCCTCAATAGCATCTTCACTCTCAGATACAGATATAATTCAACACTATGACTCACTCAAAAGTGTTGAGTTAATGAGAACATTAAAAGTAACAAACAATGGATGTCAAGTTGAAATGCTTAGCACAGACCAGAAACAAAACTGTACTGATGTCTCAATAAAAAGAGTTCATTACCAGAAGTTGTCTTTGAAGCAAAATTCTGATATTGGACCCATATTTTCCTCATTCATTTTACTTACTATGAAGAAGAACAGTCCCAAGGCTTATGAAACAGAGCTACACTTCAGAGCCAAGTACCCCTCCACTGATGGCAATGAAGAAATGAAACACGAAAACAGGAGGTATGTCATTACCCACAACGTTTTATCCATTTAGAGCTAAGTGGACAAAAGCAATGAGCAAGCCTGTCAATGAGGGGCTACCGGAGGCAAAATGTGGGCCTGGAAAGGAGAAGAGACTCACTCTCAACATCACCTACCCAAAACCAGCACGAAGGAACCTTGAAAGCCCAGTGCCATTTCTTAAGCAGTCATCTATCAATCATCAAGAAATAATGACGTGTCTTTTCCAAATGGGAAGAAGACCCAGGGATGGAGACAGGACCAAGGGTTGGGGAGAGGAGGGGAGGAAAAAGACTTAAGATGTGTTGTGTACACGGGCCTACTCGCTATGGCAAATGCAACCATTATGTACTGCAAAGGCGTGCTAATAAAAATAAACATTAAATAAGAAATAGTGGCATATAGCTAATTAAGTATCCCAGGTGTTAACAAAATAAGTCTTACCTATTTGTTGCACTCTGCATTGGTAAAATATTTTAAATCCCACAAGGCATTTTCAGTTTACCAACAGTCTAAAGCCTCTTAAAGTTTTTTAGAGAGATTTGTTCCATAATCCCACTGCACAGACAGTATAGCTGACCCAAAGAAGGCCAGGAGGGGAGGGGAGAGAAAAAGAATGCACTACGCAGAGAACGTTCATCGGGAAACTCAATCCCTGTGTGACAGTGCTGGAAGATGGGGACTAATGGAAGCTGTTGGAACCTGAGGGCTCCCCCAACAGGCAGGACTAATGTACTTTAGAAAGGACAGATGGGAACAGGTTCTCTATTGCATGCTCCACTGCCAGGAGGACATGTGGACTTCAAGATGCAACCCTCAGAGGTGAGCCCACACCCTGACCAGAGCCACAGACCTGCCATCAGCTTGATGATAGAACTCCTGTCTCAGAACTGGGAGATAAATTGCTGTTCCTTATGAATTATCCAGCATGTGGAACTGTGCAGTAACAGCACAGACTGAGACAAAGTGTCACTAAATCTTTCTTCCTAAGAGTCATATGAAATGATTAGGCCTAGATAAATACTAAGAGCATTTGCGATTCCAAGATCTCACTTCCACAAGATCATCATATCATCTCATAATGTACATGACTTATGTGCACCATCAATATTCAAGTCACCATTAAAATGTGCTAAGAAACAATTTGACCTCAAATTGATAATTAGAAATTGCTAGTATGTCATAGTTCCTCAAAAACATCATCACAAGGAACAGCTCCACATACCTGCAGAGACACAAATAAAACTTCTGCTTAAGCACACATCTGGTAACATTTTTTCAGGCACATTATTTTTTAATCTCCCCATTTATTATTTCTTTTATAAACAGAGATCTAAGAAAATATAACTTAAACATAAATCATCCAAAGTTGTTCTTAAATGATAAAGTGCTACTGGTTTTAATTTTAATTAATTTCCTGGCATAAAAATTGACAACACAGTGTCTTCCTTTCCCCTTCCCTTGCCCATTGGATTACCTTTCACTAATTCATTATGATATAACCTCACAAGTGATCCCCTTCGGCCATCTCCAGCACTCCGCAGTACCTCCCCCAACCCGCCCACCGAGTAGGAATTGCTGCCGAGTTCCGGTAACCCCCAGACCCAGTCTTAGCCCAGATCCAGTGAGTGTGCAGGGAGCTTCCTGCTACCCTGTGCCAGCGGGACCAGTACCAGCCCAGGCGCAACGTGGGCCGGACACTCTCACACCCCCTTGGGACGCCCAGCAAAACTCCGCAGTACCTGCCCACCCCACCCGATGAATAGGATTTTCCGCCGGTTCTGGGAACCCCCAGTCACATTCTTAGCCCAGGTGTGGCAAGTGTGTAGGAGAGCTTCATATTTCCCCTACTTCGCCTTGCTCCCTCCAGGCACAGCTCAGGCCAGGCATACACGGCTACGGTGTAATTCTGCAGCTGCAATCGCTGCAGAGAGTATAGAGTATAGATCCAACCAGCTAGTCCAGGAGCAGAACATCTCGCACAGGGGCACAACAGGTTCACCTCAAGGGCAGCAGCGAGAAGGAGCTGAGCACAGCAGTCATACCCAAGCCAGACGCAACTGGATAAGTCCAAACTTTGTAGAGCTGCGCCTGAACTTCAGTACCTGCGAAGGTTATAACTACAGCAAAGAACAACAACAAAGGGCAGAAGACAGTGCTACACAAAATGATGAGAAGGAACAAAATGCAACCTCAGAACCCAAGCCCACCCGAAACAAGTGCAGAGGTCACTAACACAGAACAAATTGGAAATTACACAGCTGAAAGCAATGAATCAATGGCTTCTGAAATAAAGAAACAGCTGCAGAAAGATATAGAAGACCTCAGATTGGAAATGAAAAAAGAAATCCTTGAATTAATAACATCTGCACTAAAGAATCAAAGGCAAAAACATATGGAAGAAACCCAGTGCGAACCCAGAACATGTGTGGAGGATACTAGCTCGGCTCAAATGCATGAATTAATGGCGCCGACAGTAAGCAACAGCACAAAGATATAGAGGAAATCAGAGTGCAATTCTTTTCTGAAATAAAAGAGGAACTCTCAGAACTCACAGCAGATGAAGTAAAGAAGCAACTACGGAAACATAAGCAGGAAACCCAATCTGAAAAAAAAACATTGCAGTAAAAGAATTTCCAATTGCATCTAAAGAAGAAATTGATTAAAAAAAAAAAATAGAGGAGATTAGAAAAATGATGGACTCCCTGAATGAGCAATACAGGAAAGAAATAGATCACATGAAGCAGAGTCAAAGAGATATAGAGGAAATAAAACCCTCAATCACAAGCTTGCAAAACCGTTTAAGTGAATATGAACACAGAGTTTCAGATCTTGAAGATGCTGGTGTAGCTAGCGAAAAGGTAAGAAAGGATGTGTTAAAAACAATGAGGATGCAGGAAAGAATAATCCATCACCTGCAGGACGATGCAAAGATGAACAATGTGAGACTAATAGGCATCAATGAGAAAGACGGAGTCAAAACAAATGACATTAAAAAAATATGGGCAGAAGTAATAGCACAAAACTTCCCAAATATGAGGAAACAATCTGACTTTCAGGTAACTGAAGCATACAGAATGCCAAGGAACCTCAACCTAAGGAAAAACACACCGAGACATAAAATAGTCAAGATCCCAGAAATTCAGCACAAGAATAAT
>NW_004524767.1:1404344-1411844 GCF_000260255.1 Octodon degus | reverse complement strand
AAAAAAAAAAAAAACCTCACGTGTCTCTGCCATTGGCTTACCAGCCCTAGATTCCAATGTCCACAGCAAATGCAGAGTACAATGACAATAAGTACAGCCGTGTCCAACCTGACAATATGCCAAATCTTAGCACCAACAAGATTGCTTATAAACACTGGATTATTTTCAAGCCTGTTACTCACAAGCTAATTTCAAGCCAGTTTCACAGCCATTGCTTCAAACTTTGGTAAGTTACCTCTGTAATACTTTACCACAAACTTACTAACTTAAAAGCAACTGCTATTTCACAGAGCTGAAAGTAAAAAATCTGAAATAAATCTTTTTTTTAGTGTCCAGCAAATTTATTCAGAAAAGACATGAAAGTGAAGCAAAGTTTACAAATTTTCTGATCTTTAAGGAAAATAAAAATAGTTTTTAAAAAACAGAAGTGATACAGAATTTCACTAAACAAAATAAGAATTCAACAATGCTTGTTATATTGCACATTTTTGTCTTCAAAGTAATTGCTAAGATTATCAGATATAAGCATGTAAAATTGGTCAAAATATTAAAAAACTTAAGTATTAATTGTTCTTTTCAATAGACCAGTAGAAATCAACAGTAAAATTATCCAAGCTATTGGGCCAGTGAGATAGCTCAGTGGTCTAGAACACCTGCTTAGGCAAGCTTAGGCAAGAGCACAGGGACTGCATTTCAACCCCGGGCACCACATGCTATGCCAACCCCACCCCTAGGGTGGTCTAAGCAGGCCACACCCAAAAAGAAATATTATCCAATCTATTGTGAAATGAATCTTAATGGGCTGAAATTGAAATGTTTATAGGACTGCACTTTTTGAAGGCTGTAAAGGAAAGTTCATGCCTTGCAATTCCACGGGGTAGAATCTGCCTGCGTTGTGCGGTTTCTGAGCTCCTTTCCATAGCTTCAAATCCAGTGAGATCGCATCTTCTAATCTTTCTAATGCTAAGCTTTACTCTACCCTTTTCCTCTTTCTCTTATGAAACTCTTATTATTATATAAGTCAATCTAAATATTCAGGATAATCTCTTCATTTCAAAATTCTCAATGTGATGACATCAGCAAAACTTATTTTGTCATTCAAGAGTATTGCATAACTCTGCTGGGATATGAACCTCTTTGGAAGGGCAGTATTCTGCCTGTCACCTAACAAAGAAAAAATTATAAGATAATCCTTCTGGATTATCTGCATGATTTAAAGAAGAAATAAGTCTATTTTAGGCAATTTTACATCATTTTGTTCTTTATTAAGAATCACACTGTTTCCTATTTTCCCAGTCCCTGGGAATAGCTAACATTTTAACATCTTCCATAAATTGTTTGCTGATTCCCTAAGAAGTGACACCAGCCTAGAGAGAATAAGGCTTTGTATGGTTTTTAAAATCTGTAGCTTCAACTCAGCAAACAGAAATGTCTGCTTTGAAAAGTCAAAGATATGACAAAGAATATCACTCTGTCGTATCATCAAACATCTTAGGACGGGAACAACTAAGGTTTGAGAACATCCACCAAAATCCATGTGTTGGAGGCTTAATCCACCATGCAATGGTGCAAACAAGTGGGACCTTTGAAGGGTGATTTGCTTATTAGAGCTCTGAGCTCCTGAGCGGATTAATGTCATTTCTCTGAGAGTTTGGTATCAAGTGCCGTCAACCCCATTTGCAATCTCACACATCTCTCAGTGTGGAGTTCTTCTCACATGTTAAGACACGAGTGAGACCTTTGCCCAGCACAGTCCTTCATCTTGGCCTTCTCAGACTCCCAAAACATCAGCCAAATACATCACTACCACCTAACAGTAACTGAGTCTGTGCTAATCTTTTCCAGCAGCACAAATAAAGGAAGACAGAAAGCAAAGTTACTTGTTGTGGTGCTCTACATTATCCACAGCTATTCAGTGCACTGTGCAGAAGAAAGCCTTCAGGGTAGCAAAAGAACAAAGAGAAACTGCTTTGCTTTCCACAGGCAGGCAGGTGAGAGATTTGAGTCTTGCCTTAAACTCTCCAGATGTTTCTAGCTTTTCTGAAATGAACACTCTCTATGCACACACATGTGTTTGCATGTGTATGTATAATTTATTTAGATCTCTAGCGGTGAAAAAATAATTTACCCCAGTAACCTTTTCAAATAGGAATCACTTTGCTTTTCCTTACACAGACTAATCTCTATGTGGCTGCCAAGATACTATTTAAGGAAACGACAAGAAAATAAGATCAGAAACTCATCTCTCTCTCAGAATAGCAACAGAAAAAGTGAAGAAAATACCAAAAAAGTTCTTACCAATATCTTTTTCCTGATACAGCAGAAAAATCTTAGCTTGAAGAAGAATGGATTTGAGCCCCTTCACCTATTTCATTCATACCCAAACAAATTTAATTAAAATTTTAAATATATGTGTCATATGGTTAATGAGATAGACATATCTACACAATTCCCCTTATAAATAACACAGACATGGTCCATTTTCTATGTCCTTGGAATCAGAGATAAGGCCAGTGCACAGTTTTTAGTGGGACTTGAACTTCCAAAGCAGGTGTCATTGCCTACCATGCTAGGACCATAAGCAAGTCACTTGACCCTTCTCAGACTCACTTCCCTACCTGTAAAAGGGGTGAGAACAGTTCCCATTGCATGGGTGGTGAGGAAATACTTATTACAGTGCTTGGTAACTACAAAGTATGAGCAATCACCATTATCTGAGGTTACTCCAGAATTGGGGAGAGATAAGTAAAAATTAAGCATCCATCTGAGCCCCAAACCCAATACTAGGACATGGAAAGAAATTAAAGGAGCACGTATGAAAGAAGACAAGAGAAAACAGGAAAGGGAAGGAGAGAAGAAAGGAGGGGAGGGGCAGGGAGGAAAAAAACAGAAGGTAATGGGAAACCAAGTTCTGTCCTGAGACAAGAGCAATCTTTTGTTTTCCTTACCCATTCTAGTTGACACAATGTATCAACCATTACAGAGGGGAAAAGAAAGAGGAGAGGAAAGAAAAAAGTTTGAATTTCCTGTGGCTGATGTTTCCAGAGTCTAAGAAGGCCAAGATGTAGGACTGCGCTGAGCGAAGGTCTTACTGCCATGTCTTAACATGCGAGAAGAACGCCACACTGAGAGATGTGTGAGATTGCAAATGGGGCTGACTGCACTTGATAACAGTAACTTTATGTTTTCCAGCCTGGTATGGGAAATTCAAATCTGCTTTTGCTTTTGCTCTGCTCTGCTCTGCTCTGCTCTGCTCTGCTCTGCTCTGCTCTGCTCTGCTCTGCTTTGCTTTGCTTTTTTTTTTTTTTCTTTCCTCTCTTCTTTCTTTTCCCCTCTATAATGATTGATATTTAATTAGGGGACTAAGCTGGGAGCCAAGGTCCTCACTTTGTAAACATTCTGAGCTTGTGGAAGAGGAGGGCATGGAGATGGCATGGGTGGATACCCAGCATTCAATATAAGAGGAGGTGAAGGTCAAGTGGAGCCCCCAGAAGTTCAGAAAAGCCAGAAATGTGGATCATCTAAGGAAAGTTGTAAGCAGGGAGCAAAGCATACCTAAGAGAGAAGCAATGAGTGTTGTGACCATCAGAAGTGTCATAGGGTTGGAAGTACCATAGGTGTGGAGTTGCACAAGCTCTTGGGAACTCACAACTTGTCACAGATTGCCTCAGGTGCTGGACATGGAACTGCAGGACTTAATGTTTGCCCTGCTGGATTTTGGCCTTGTTTTATTGCCATTCCTTGTTATCCCAATTTGTAACTTTTGGAATGAAATGTTTATTCCCTGCCATTGAATATTTGAAGTGTTTAACAGTGTTTACAGTTTGTAGGGAGCTTGTAGCTAAGAGTTTGCCTTAAATCTTAGGAGACTTAGAATTTGGACTTTTCAACAATGCTGAAATTGTGAGCATTTTCGCAATTCTTGCAGATGGACTAAATGTCTTTTGCATAAAAGGATGTGCATGATTAGTTGGGGGTAGGATATTATGTTTGTAATGTAATATAATGTTGATGGACTTAATACTGCTTCTTAAGGATTATTAAACTTATGTTATAATTATAAAATAATATGAATAAGCATATCTTCATATCTGGAAACTAGTTTAAAGAAATGTGTCTGGTGGCTAAGTTGATGAGGGGTGTATCATGATGGCTGATTCTTTGTGTCAATTGGAAAATTCTAGAAGTTTAATGAAGGGCCACAGTTAGGGGGCAAGGTCCTTACTTTGTAAACATTCTGAGCTTGTGGAAAAAGAAGGCAAAGAGACAACATGAGGAGATACCCAGTATACCACATAAGGGAGGAAAAGAGGCTTGCTCTCCACCCTATTGTTCTTGCTGCTTTTGCTGTCTTCTGCCACCTTGAACTGTTGTCCTCTGTCATGCTACCCTGCCCTGGATTCAGTTGATTATGGACTGAAATCTCCACAAACTATGAGCTAAATAAAAGTTTTTTCCTTAATTTTGGGTGCCAGGTATTTTGCCTCAGTAATAAGAGAAAAGTAACCAAGACATCCTTCCTGGCCATTTTTTTCCTTCACCTTGGAAATAGATTCCTAGGAAAAGCTATTCTCCCTGAGCTAGCCATCTTCTTCCCAATAGCACTTCTAATCCAGCCTGTTTTCTTTAGTCTCACTTTGTTCCCTCCTCTAAAATTCCGTAAATAGAATATTCACTCAGTTATCATCCATTCTCTTTAACAAAGCAGATACTTCACCAAGGTTAATGGGCTTTCAATCTTGAATACATTCCTTTTGAATTGATTCAGTCAGTCTATGGTTGTCCACCCTGAATGCTCAATCTCATCTGAATTAACTCAGTCAGATTGCCCTCCTCTTAACTCCTGGAGCGTGTTGAATTAAAGAGCTTTTCTTTTAGAGAAAATATGGAAATAATCAGGAAATATTAGGATCTTCATGGATTTCACTATTGTATTTGTACACTGAATGGTTCTTGTAGCCCAGACATGTCCCAGGCAGGAGTTCTCAGAGACTAAGGATGGCCTGGGAGTAAGGAGAGGGAGGGGTCCTCCGTGGGTGCTTAGGGCAGAATGCAGACAGCAGAGCTGGTGATGAGAACTCTTAGTAGGTCAAGAATGTAGTAAGTTCAGCCAAGAAAAGACAACAGAAGGGTAGCATAGGTTTTATCTGTTTCAAGTTTGTTTCATGTTTCTCATCTCAGAGAAACAAAAATATTCTTTTATTTCTTCTGTGACTACATCACTATTTTCAGGACACAAAATGCAAAATACTATATGAATTTGGTCATCTTTTGATCTTATGATAAAATTTCATTCTGGATAAGAGACTTGCTATTCAATTTATACTTTTTAAGGTATTTTAATTTTTTTGCTTCCTCTTAAAACAGCCCTCCAGCTATCTCATGCTGAGACTGTTATGACCATGTGCTCTGATACTTCCGTGAGTGCTGACCTCAGAAGTTACTTACGATTATGAAGCTGCATCTTGGATATTCTAGAATCCCACTCATGAGGCATGACACTCATCTTCTGTTGTTTTTCTACACTAACTCATCCTTGGCTCTCACAACTTAGGCTCCAGGTACACCTGGCTCTACCTTGCTTCTTATCCAATTTCCCACTCTATTCAGATGATAAAGGTTGGATAAATTGGGATGAAACCAGCATTAAACTAAGCCTGAGAAACTCTGGGAAAAATAGTTTTCAGTGTATGAACTTGGTGATATCAATTTTAATATGCTGACATTTTCTAATATGATTTCTACACATGGTGCTGGACAACTAAGGATGGTGAATAAATGACCCTAGGCTAAGAGAGATCATAGAATGAAATTTATCATAAAATAATCACAGGCTGGGGAGATGGCTCAGTGGAATATGTGCCTCCCTGGCAAGCACAAGGGCCTGAGTTCAATCCCCGGTTCCGCAAAAAAAATAAAATAATCACAAAAGAAGTTCAAAGTGGAGGAAGTCATTCAGTCATACAGGGATAAAGGTGTATTTTGTGTTCTTTAAAAAAAAAAGCAAAAAAACTCTCACCTTAACTTACCTTTGTTGGAATGCTATTCTCCTAGTCAGGATGAGAACAGACTTGGAGGAATCCACAACCTTAGTTAGATGTGATGGTAAAACCTACTCTTTAACTCACAGGTGGAAAGGCCCTACACTTAGACCAGGTGTTATAAGGCACACATAAAGTTTTTCTTCTCCAATAAGTCTTACCTAACAACTAATTCTTTCAAAACTCTAGTTCAAAGAAGCTTTCTCATTATTAGGCAGATATTCCTAGAATATGTTTGTTTTCCAAGTTGAAAATTATAATCTCCTTAGCAATGCAAACACCTCTCAAAAGGTAATGGGCTTTCAGTCATGAGCATACTCATTTTGAATTAAATGACTCAAGTAGCTTTCCTCTTAATTCCCAGAAAGTATTTGAATTCATGTTTTTTTTTTAATCCAGGAGACCATAAACTTTTGAACTGTATATAGTTGAACCCTTCCTTCTGTATGAGCAGATTATAAACTGTCCCCAGAATGATTCTCCCCTTCTTACATAAAAATAAAATTGCATAAAACCACTTGAGTAACTGGAAAGACTATGTTCTTACTGATAGAAAGATAATCTCTTGTAATTAGATATGGCCATAGACATTGTGGACATGTCACATGTGACATGATACTTTTTTTCCTGCCAATGTCTTAAAGAGCAGGAAACACTCTATTGTCAGGCATGCTGGGTCCTATGAAGCTTTATGTGTTAGAAGCCTGGTCCTGAGATAGTAGAAATGATAAAAGGCAGGGCCTGTGGAAGGTAGTTAGGTCACTGGGAAGCTGCCCTTGGAAGGCACCCAGGGTGACTCATGGAATGAGATAGATGTATCAAGGGCAAGTTCTTACAAAAGAGCAACTTTGGTCCCTGAATCCTCCTCTGGCTTCCTTTCTCACTATGTGATCTCTTCCTACAGTCATTTCTACAGTGTGGTGATCCACCACGTTGTTACTTAATCAGACAGATCTTCAGAGACCAAACAGCTAGGGCTGCTTAATCTTGCACCTTCACCTCCCAGGTCTTTTCTTTATAAAGTTCCCAGCCTCAGGAACCTTGTTATAGCACTGTAAAATGAACTAACACAGAAAATGCTTTTTCTATATTTTTTCCTCTTCAGAAAGAAGACAAGATACAGAAAAGAGCCACCATCTAAGATCATTCCCTCAAGGATAAAGAAAAGCAAACTAAGTCCTGAATGTTCTTGTGGGGCACAGTTGCCTAGCAAAGCAGCTACAATGGAGTTATATGAAAATGAAATAAACACTAATGTTATTCAAGCTAGTATGTTTTATGGCATCTTTGTTGGAGCCTTTAGCTTTATTCCAACAAACACTTCTAGAATTTCTGTGATAGGCGGGGGAGATGGCTCAGTGGAATAAGTGCTTCCCTGGCAAGCGCAAGGGCCTGAATTCATCCCTGGTTCCGCAAAAAGAAAAAAACCAAATAAATAAATAAATAAATAAATAAATAA
>NW_004524767.1:1384035-1404244 GCF_000260255.1 Octodon degus | reverse complement strand
TTAGCTTTATTCCAACAAACACTTCTAGAATTTCTGTGATAGGCGGGGGAGATGGCTCAGTGGAATAAGTGCTTCCCTGGCAAGCGCAAGGGCCTCCATTCAACCCTAGCTCCCCAAAAAGAACCAGAAGGCATAAATAAATAAACCCAGAAATAAATAAATAAATAAATAAAATAGAATTTCTGTTATGAACCTGTGGAAGATAAGTAACTGATTTTCAAAAATCTTTGACTTATAGGTTTAAAGAAAATATGACAACCTGGGTTATTTTTACTTCTTTCTTTCTTTCTTTCTTTTTTGTCTTTTTGAGTCAGGTTTTCACTATGTAGTTCAAGCTGGTCTTGAACTCACTTTGTAGCCCAGACAGGTCTCAAACTCACAACAATCCTCCTGCCTCGCCCTCCCAAGTACTGGGATTGCAGGTGGGATTACAGGTGTGAGCCACTACACCCAGCTTACTTCACAGTCTTGTAGAAACTTTGACATAATTTAAATAAGCCTCTCTACCTAGACCCCAACCATGTGTCAGAAATGGCTTACTGGTTGTGTCTTTCTCTCCAGCTGCTTTTTCTTCTCCTTACCTCCTTCCTCTCAGCATTTATGTATCTTAAAAATACTTGATACTCAGGCACACCATGCCTGCCACCAAAATCAAGTGTGGTGGTGCACGCCTGTAATCCCAGAGTTCAGGAGGCTGACCAGGAGAATCACTGACTCTGTGTAGCAAGACCCTGTACCAAATAAATAAATAAATAAATAAATACTTGATACTAAATGTAATCATCTCTCAACCCCATATACTTTACTGTCTACCAGTCTTCTTTCATTACCAAAAGCAGTTTCAATTCACTGTCTTTGTTTTTTTGATCTTTATTCCAGTGGGTATTTGACCTCTGCCTCCTTCCCTAGTGTGGCTACCCCCACCATCTATCCACATGGTCACAATCTCTCTTGAACTAACCTATCCATCTGGAGAAACACTCTCTTCATTTTCTCTGCATCTGACTCTCTCCACAGGCTCCTGATAGATTCTTCTCCTCATTTAATAACTGTGTTCCATTCATATGACTCGATCATCAAGTGACTTACTCACTAAATGAAGAAATGTATACAGTACATACATTACAATATTCAGAACAAAGAAAGGCTCCAAGGAAACTCCAAAATGGGAGATCTGCTGGTTAGCTCAGTTGTTTAAGTGCCTGCTTATATGCGAATGCAGTCAGGAGCAGGATAACATGGTTTAATCCCCAGATCTTCACACCTTATCAGACCTGCCCTTAAGGCCAAAAAAAAAAAATCCATCTCAACTTTTAGGGGCCAGAGAGATAGCTCAGTAGAATAAGCACTTGTCTGGCAAGCACAAGGGCCTGAGTTTAATCCCCAGTTCCACCCAAAAAAAAAGGAACTCCAAAATGATGGCTCCACTTTTATTTGTATAACTCTTATCTGCAGAACTGTAAGGTGTTGAGAGAACCGAAAACTACAGTACTTATTGGACAGTACAATCAGCAAGAATTATAGTACTATACTGCAGAATAAGGTGCAGTCAGACTGTGCTGTGGCTCACATGCTTGCTTTGAAAGTATCAATGGATTGTTCAATCCAAACAGCACAGCTTGGTTGTAAGTAGTCTGAACAGTCATTAAATGAGTAGGTCATTAAACAAAGATGTCTGCACTCGAAGCTTAGGACAACTCAGTTGTATGTTCAGGTCTTCTTCCTTGTTCATCCCTTCAAACTACTCCTGCTTCATTTCTCCCTTCCTGTAACTATCTTAGACAACTCCAGCCCTTAATGCAACTGCTGAGTGTCCAGTGAGTGTCCCACTGGAATTTCAGTAGATCCAAACCCAAATTCCTTGGTTGTGTTGCTTTTCTCTCCATGAAAGAACTTACTCTTTTCAGTATCATCTGTATCAGAAATAATCACTAGGGGCCCGGGAGATGGCTCAGGAGAATAAGCACTTCCCTGGCAAGCACAAGGGTCTGGGTTCAATCCCTCCACCAAAAAAAAAAAAAAAATCACTTACTCTTCTGACAATGAAGGAATCACCAAATGCTGAATAGCCTAATTAAGAATTATGTTTGACTAGTTAACCCCATTGTCCATTGTTAATAGCACTTCCTTAGTTCAACCAGTACATTAAGAAGTCTGATTGTCTGAGTTAAAACTATATTTATACATATATATGCATGAAAAGTGTCCATCCCATACTAAATACTAGTCATTATTTCTTTAAGAGATTATTACAATACCTCAATTTCATCTGTCTGAGCAATTTCTTCTCCATGTTCCTTTTTTTTTTTTTTTTTTTTTTGCTGAACCAGAGATACTGGCTTATACTGAGACATCTCTCCAGCCCCTTCTTCTCCATCTTCAATGTTTACTATATTTTAAGGTCCAACTTTCCCTAAAACTTCCAATATCTTCTCAGAGCCTTTGAATAACATCTTGATTCTGTAACTTAATTTTTTTAAAAAGTCTTTCATAATCTTTGCTCTTCTCTCTTACTTTCTACTGCTGAGCTCCTATACTGCCCTGTGCTTTTGTGTGTGTGTGTGTGTGTGTGTGTGTGTGTGTGTGTGTGTGTGCCGATTCTATAGGGTCTACTGGGTATCACTACACAGATCAATTCACAGTGATTCTCCTGTTTTCAGCTTCCCAAGCACTGAGATCAGAGGCACGTGCCACCATGCCCAGTCTCAATAGCGGTCTCAGCGGATCCGGGGGCAGAGCCAGCACAGCACACCGGGATGGAACCCTGGCCAATGCACTCTGCCTAAGCAAGCGCTTTAATCTGCTGAGCTATCTGGCCAGCCCTGTCATGTGATATTAATACATCATATTGTCTATGTATCTTCTTGCTGCCCCTCGTTTCATTTAATGAGGTATTAAATGCATATATGAATGACCTAATTAAGAAACGATCCTGTAAAGTGCAGTGCCTGCTCATGATAGTATTTTATACTTCAAGAGAACTGATTTCCCATGTTTGCCATATTAACCCTTTCTTGCTTGTGATAAAATGCTTAAGGATATCAGCTGAAAGGAAAGATTTACCTTTTTTAAATTTTTTATTTTATGAAAAAAGTAAAACAAAATTTTATAGCAAAATAATAGAAAAATAACCATAGTTCATACATTGTGTTGCTATATTCAAAGTAGTTACTGAGAGTACAAGATTTGAGCATTAAAAATTCTCCAAACAATATTAATACAAACTTCCCTTTTCAATAAATTAAGGTAAATCAGTAGTGCAACTACCTTGTATTTTCCAGGGTTTTTTGTTTTGTTTTTTTTTTCACAACCAGGAATTGAACTCAGGCCCTTGCACTTGCCAGACAAGTGCTTATTCTACTGAGCCATCTCCCGGGCCCCACTGCCCTGTATTTTCTTTCCTTTTCCCTTCCTTCCTTTCCCCTTTCTCCCTCCCCAGTTTCTCTTTCCTTTTGAATTATTTCTTCTCATTTCACAAAATCTATTGTACACTGTGGGCCTTATTTACTCTTTCAGCCTTCCATTCTAAGAAGACAATATGACATCTACACTTGTGAGCCTGACTTAAGAAAGCTTTCTTTTGGCACGTAGTTTCAGAGGTTTCAGCTCCAGGTTCCATTGCCGTGGACCTGAGTGGGGCAGAGTGCTGCGGGGAGGCGCAAAGAAGCTCACCTCCTGGCAGCCATGAAGCAGAGAGCAAGCAATAGAGCCAGGTGGGAATAGATGCCAGCCTCAAGATCATAACTCATTCCTCCTACCAGTTGAAAAGTCTGTCTTTATCACCTCTCAATGATGTCATTATACAGTCTTCAAGTTGAGCTTTCGTGATCCGATCCCCGACCAAAACCTCTCAGCAGCTGAGACCTTGACACAGTGAGCCCCGAGGAGGACTAATCACATCTAAACTCTATCAGCACCCTTGACCTCTTTGTTCAGGAGTCCTCCTTACATTGTAATGTTTTCTGGTCAGATCACTTAATTTCAAATGATGGACCCTACACCCTTGATTCTTATATCCTATAATTCAAAGGAAAGGAACTCCCTATTTTACAATTAGAAATAATTCCAAATATAGCATACCCTGGCTTTAGCAAGATCTGGGGTAGCCATTATCCTAATCTGGGTGGTCAGAGGGTGTTGCGTACAACATGTGGCAGGTGGGAGAGATATTAAAGATCCAGACACCAAGTCCTCATCCACTCTCTGAGCTCAAAGTGGCCAAACAACCTCTAGAATCAGACTGTTGACTCAGAAGGAGTTGAGGTACACCATTCAGTGACCACATTCTCCTTCCTTCATCCATACATTAGGCTATCTACTATGCTTTTGTGGGTTCACCCACCTTTTGAAATCTCCATGTTTTCCCATAGAACCCTCTTCTACCAATGGCTGTTCCTAGTGCTTTGAGTTCCAGTTCCAATAAAACAAGCTTTTTATTATTTTCCTTTGAAGTAACATTTATATGCATCTTAAAATCTACCAAGTTCTCTCATATCCCTTACTTAATATAAGAGGTGTAACAGTTCTAGTGGGGACCTGGCATGCTCTGACTTCATGTTCTGCTGTAGTTTGGATTTGGAATCTTCCCCAAAGGCTCATGGACTGAAACCCAGGTTCCCAATGTTCAGAGGTTGGGCTTTTAGGAGGTGATTGCATCATAAGGGCCTTGACTTTATGGGGTGGAATAACCTGATCTTAGGAGTACATGAAGTTATCACCTAATGGACAATTTGGGAATGAGGGGAACATAGAAGGTAGTACCTCGTGGAAGGAGGCAGGACTTAGGGGTCTGGCCTTGCAGATCCATCTTGTCCTCAGCTGTTACCTGTCTGGCTGTCCCTTTCTGCTACTTGGCTGCTGAAGTGAGCAGCTTCTCTCGGCCATGCCCTTCCCCTGTGATGCCCACTGCCCCACAGGCTCAGACACAGGAGCCGAGTAATCACAGATGGAAGCTCCTGAACCATGGCCATTCCTCCTTGTTAATTTTCTTGGGTATTTTGTCAAGTAACACAAATCTGATTAACATAGATTCCTTGTTCCGAAATTTACTAGCTATGTGACCTGAGCTGAATCATAAATCCATTCCGTATTAAAAGCAATAACTACACTCCAGTTTAGCACACACACACAAGTGAACCATGCTGGCATCGTATGGTAGCCTGTAGCAGAAATCAAGTGCTGGGATACTAGCATTTCAAAGACTTAACATTGAAAGTTAACTGTCTCTTCCTCCACTCATGAGAAAACAGTTTGTGTGAGAGAATAAACACAAACAAGAAGTGTAGTCAGAATTCAAAGAAGAAGGAAATCACTCCCAGCTGAGGCAGTCTGCAAATTTTCCATGGAAGACGTCACTGGTCAGAGCCCAGCTCTCACACATTCATTTATTCCCTAATGTTCATCAGCTCATCTCTGCTGAGTGTCAGCTTTGAGCGTGGCATTGTTCTGGGAGGTAGAACACAGCAATTAAAAAGTCCAGAAATAAGTAAAATATATATTATATCAGAAGATAGCAAGTGATATGTAAGAGTACAACAAAGTGAAAAGGAAATAAAAGGTGGACAGTCACGCAGCATGATTAGAGCCAGACATTTAATCAGAGCTCAGGGACCAGTATTAGCAAACAATGACCCATAGGCCAAATTCAGCCTGCCATTTGTTTAAATATGTAAAGAAAGCTAACAAGAATGAACATTCTTAAAACTTTTTTAAAAATCTATTTGTTTATTTGTTTATTTGGTACAGGGTCTTGCTACGCAGCTCAGACTCATAGTGATCCTCCTGTCTCAGCCTCCCCAGTGCTGGGATTACAGGTATATATCACTACGCCCGGTTTCAGGGCTGGCATGGCATGCAGCCCTGGGGATTGAACATGGGTCCTTGTGCTTGCCAGGCAGGTGTTTAGACTGCCGAGCTATCTTCCCAATCCCGTATTTTTTAAATGGTTGAAAAAAAAAACAGACAGTATTTCACAGCATATGAAAATTACAAATTCAAAGGGCCTGAGTTCAATCCCTGGTTCTGAAGAAAAAAAAGGGGGGGGGGCAGGGAGATGGCTCAGTAGAATAAGCACTCGCCTGGCAAGTGCAAGGGCCTGAGTTTAATCCTCGGTTCTGAAAAAAAAAAAAAAAAAAAAAGAAAATTACAAGTTCAAATTTTAGCGTCTCTAAGGCATTAACCAGAGCCCAGGATTACTCACTCACGTATGTATTGTCCATGGACGCTTTTGTACTACAGCAGAAAAGCTGAGAGATTGTGACGCATCTTCTGAAGACAACTCCTGAAATATTTGCTCTCTAGCCCTTTTTTATAGAAAAAGAAATAAAGGAGAGATTTGTGTGGCTTTCTGGGTGTGAAGCAGTCCAGGCAGAAGAAGCAGCAGCACCAAGAGTCAGAAACGAGAACGGGCCTGGGATGTTCAAAGCTCAGCGTGACTGGAGAAGTGGAGGAGTAATTGGAAAGAACAATAGCAAATAAGTTCAAAGTGACAGAGGCCCAGGCCAAGAGTGGCCGTGGCAGCCACTTTAAAGGCTTCTGTTTTTACGCCAGTGAGATAGAAACCCACTATAGTGTCTGAGCAGAGAAGTCAGGGAGTTCAGCTTCCGTTTGCTTTAAAAGAAAATCTGGCTAATATGTTTGAGAAGAGCTGACCAGGATCAAAAGTAGCAGAAGGATGGTGGCCTAGGAAGCCACTAAAGGCATTTTCATAAGAGAATTTCTTGGAGCAGAAGATTAACAGTAGATGTGATCAGATTCTAGTTGTATTTTAAGGTGAAGCTGACGAGATTCGGAAATGAGAGGAAAAAACTGGCATGCAAAAATGGAGGAATATATGAAGATGCAGAAGACAGTGATTGGAACAGCTTTTCAGAGAAAAACTGATTCTGTTGTACACGATTATTTTGAGATGTCTGTGATAAACCGCAGGGGAAGTATCATATAGGTAAGTAGAGTCTGGGGATTCTGGGAAAAGTGCCAGAATGGAAACACAGCTGGGGAGCTGGGCACATTGATCCACACCTGTAACCACAGCCTCTGGGAGACTAAGGCAGGAGGATCTCGAGTTCAACTACACCTGGGCAAGTTAGCAATCTGGCGAGACCCTGTTTCAAAGTTAAAAATACAAGTAGTGGCAGAAAGAGGAATTTAAATAACTTCAACAAGAAGGGAATTTGGTCCATATAAACGGCAATGCTGGCAGCTCTGAGAACACTCCTGGAAGAACAGGGACCTCCACTGATAGCCTCAACTGCCTGGGCTCTCCCCAGTCACTCTTGCTCTTTTCAGTGTTTTCCGGGCTTCATTCCTTCCAGCCCTACCCAGACATTTCCATATTGTGAAGAAGACAGTGCAAGGAAACCAGCCTCTTTCTAATCAGATAAATTTCATCTCACATATTACAAAGACCATCGATGTCAACAGACACATAGGTCATCCTGAGACTTTTCCAGATTATTGACACCCCCTAAAATGGCCTGTGTGAGACCTACAGATTCATGTGTGACTCTCTCTCCACTAATGGCATGAAAATGCTTCTTCTTTCTCACCTCTGCATTGGGGAAACCTCACAGTCTGCCTCCATGAAGTAAACCCCAGAGACATCCAGGGGCCTACTCAATTATAAAAATGCCTACCTCTGTGGTGTGTTAAGAAACGTAAGCATCCTGGTCCCCACACCTGGACACAGCCTTCACTTCCTTTCTTCTTGCTGTGCAGTTCTTTTGAAGGCCAATGACTTAGTTTTGAATTCTGAGTCTGTAAAATGTTTCCATAGCAATGACCAAAAGAAGCTCTAGATTTACATTTTTCCACGTTAGCAGCCTGGAAAGGAAATGATATCTCCTAACTTCCATGCATCAACTCCACAAAAGAATCTAATTGGCCAAAGTTACCCCAGAGCTGATTCCTACAAGGGAAAGGGAGCTGACTGCTTTGTGTGCTAGGCACTGTGGGATTGAGTCTTTCCTCAACCATAAGACTGATGCTGGAACAGACAAAATCAAAATGTGCTCCCCAGAAACTTCAGATTAATTACAAGTAGGCAAAGGTAAAACAATGTACTGTAGTGACATGAGTCAGAAGTTTACTGTACAGAGGGAGCGAGGAACAAAAAACAGCCCCTAAGGAAACTGGCCCCTTGGAATTCTGGCAAGCCAGAGACAAGGTAACAGACTCCTGGAGGCAGGACTTGTCTGTTCTGTTCTTTGTTCCTTTACCTGGGAAGTTACCAACCAGTGAAATGTAAACTAGTTGGTGAATGCCAGAAGGTAATTCAGACAGCAGTTTGTTTACACCTAATTTGCACATTCCTTAGCCTGTTTGTAGCCCTCAATAAATGTGAGACGTTTCCCTGGCTCGGGGCTCACTTAGAGAGAGACAAATCTCAGCAAGACCCCTGTGGCCCATTTTATCCAGCCTTGCTGTCGTTCTTTTCACAGCTCCAATCATTCTGCAACAGTGTACCCTTGTTATAGACAACAAAAATAGTGACAGTATTTTGGTTTGCATTACTTTCTACTATGGGAAAACCTAACACTGAGATAAAAATCTCATTTTTTAAACACACAATGACTGCAAGAGATCTTAAAAGCTCACCTAGTCCAAACCTTCTCACCAACAGGAGAAAACAGTGAGACAGAGAAGTGGCCTAATCAAATCCAGAGGGAAGCTGAAACCCAGTTTAGGGCTGTAGATTTCCAAACAGACTCAAGCAAATAAGCTCAAAGTGACAGAGGCCCATGTGCTTTCCTGCCATGATGGAAGAACATAAAGTGTACATTACATTAAATGATTCATTTCTTGGTAACTTCAAGGTGCTAAATAATTATCAGGTGAAATAATACTGTTTTTTTTTCTTTTTTCTTTTTTTTGCTTACGAGCTTCATACTGGGGAGCCCAGATGTGTAATTTCACAAGGACACATGCCTGTAATTCCACTATACAGCAGGCTGAGGAAGACAGATCATTGCAAGTTTGAGGCCAGCCTGGGCCACAAAGTAAGTTCAAATCCAGCTTGAACTGCATTATGAAATCCTGTTTAAAAAAAAAAAAATGATACTGGGAATACATTTTAACTTTCCCATGCAAATCAAGTACAATACAACCTATATGTATGGAAAATTTTTAAGATCATTGATAGCAAAAACTACTACGAAAGTTAGGAGATAGTGTATGCTAAAAACTAAAACAAATTTGTTTTGAAACAACCACTGTATTATTTAGATATTATAAGAGAAAAAGTCATATTTCAATGACACGCACAAATCCATGTTTATAGCACCTCAATTACAACAGTTATATCTCAGAAGCAGTCTTCAGTCTTCATGACTTATCCCAGGACCCTCAGCATCTCTTCTTTTTCAAACCTTTGGACATAAACTAAGTGACACCACTGGGCTTCCTGCTTGTCCAACTTACAGGTAGAATCTTGCTAGATGCCATCATCATGTGGTAAAGACCCACAGTAATGACACCTCTTTCTCTCTCTCTCTCTCTCTCTCTCTCTCTCTCTCTCTCTCTCTCTCTCTCCTTCTCTCCCCGCCCCTTCTGTCTAATTTCTTCTTCTGGGTCTGGTGTATTGTATTAATATTGTCCAAGTTAGTAAATATTTTGAAGAACATACAGTGGTACTTTACAAGCTAAATCTGTTTTACAATTTGGAGGAACATGGTTATGTTTGTATTTGAGAGGCAAAGATGGCAGTGGTCATGTTTGTCACCCATTATGGTTTGGAAACAAAGCAAAATTTTGCTGCATACTCTTGTTTACAAACAGACTTGGTCACAAACAGAAGCACTTGTGAACCGAGGTATTACTGCACTTGTAAAATGGCATGAGTTAAAATACTGAGACAGTAAATACCAAAGAATGAAGTAAAAAAAAAAAAAAAAACCACCCTGCCCTTTGCCAAAACTAAGACCTTGTCTCCTGATTTCCATTCCCTATCAGCTCCTCATTTATCCTTTTGTGGATACTATGCAATATCAGGCCCCACACAAAACACTGAAAGCTTAGAAAAATTATAAACAACTGGTACTGATAAGTGTGGCACATTTTCCAGGGTGGCCTACTTTTTAACAAGGGGATAAACTCACCCAAAGCAATTCTATAGTGTTATTTGTTGAATGAAGGTAGCCACTGAGTGACGAGTAGAGCGAAGGTGTGTAAGAGTCATCTCCCAAAGCAGTGGGCTTTTGCAATGCCTCTAAAATGTACCCACACACAAGCTCCCTGCTCAACCTATATAAAAGCCAGTTCCATCCAAGGCCTCTTCTTACAATGTGTAAGGGTGTGCTAAATCTACAACTAATTTCCTTTATGAGCTCTCCAGATGTAAAACTTCACTTAGAAAATCTTAACCTTAGAGGAGAGCTTCTTCAATTCTGTAGCGATGGCAGCCCAAATGCACTGCCTATGTTTGCTGTTGGTCTACTTCTCAGCCCAAATACCTAATGTTTGAGCATTTCTGGCCAGAAACACTTTCAAGAGCAGCCTCCTTGGTGTAAATCACAAACTAGAGCAAAACTAGGCCAAAAGACTCAGGTGGCATCAGAAGCATGCACTGCAGCAGGAGCCATGCCAGGCCAGTTCACAGGAGAGGCCGACTGGAAACTGTGGGCTGGGGGTGGCTTGGATAACAGCTGGCACAAGGTGACAGCACGGGACACAGTGGCTACAGACCCTCCAACTTTCCTGTCTGCGGAGACAGACTGATCTCCAGAGGAAAGGATGACCAATTTTACAGATGTCTGTGGACCTTCTGGAGTCTCCATCCTAGTGCCCAAAAGATGACCATAAAAAATATCACCACACCCTCCCATCACACTGTGTCCCTTGTCCTGCCTAATACTTCAAATTAACACCTTCATCTCTTATTCATTCACTGTCTGTTTCTCCCACAAGAATATAAATTCCATAAGACTATTTATCCATTCTCTGTACTCAGGGCTTGGACCCTGGGTACATGGTAAAATTTTTGAGTTGAGTAGAAAGCACATTAGCAATGGCACTGAGATAATATCCTATATCCTTGGGAGTTATCACTTTTAACACCAAACATAAAACAAACAGCTTCTTAAAAAACTAAACATATTCTCACCATAGAGTCCAGCAATCACACCCTTTGGTATGGCTCAAAGGAACTGAGGACATAAAAAAGTGCACACAGATTTTTACAGCAGCTTTACACTTGATTGCCAAAACTTGAAAGCAACCAAGATGTCCTTTGGTAGGTGAATAAACCATGCTAATCAGACAACGGACTCTTGAGCTCAGTGCTAGAAAGAAATGAGCTATTAAGCCATAAAAAGACATAGAGGAAACTTAAATGTATATTCCTGAGTGAAAGAAGTCAGTCTGAAAACACATACATACTGTGTTGTTCCAACCACATGGCATTCAGAGGAGGCAGTAGAGATATGGGGAAAGGGATGAAGAACAGACAGGGGAGCTCTAGGGCAGTGAGATGAATCCATACACTGTCAGGTTAGATGTGTGCATGACACATGGCATGCAACCACAGGTCCTATCGCACCAAGAATGAACCATTCTGCAATGACAGTGACTGGTGACAGTGATGTGTTGGATCAGACTCATCTAAAGCAATGAGCACACAGGATCATGGGGATGCTGGCGCTGGGGAGGGCTATGAGAGGGAGGGGAGAAGACAGGATGTGTGAAATCACTCTGCCTTGCTCTTAATCTTTCTGTGAACCTACAACTTGTCCTTAAAAATAATTTTCTTTAAAAATAATTGAAAAGTAAGACAGCCTCTTTTCAGCTGTCACCACCAAAGAACTGTATCTTTGTTCAGTGGACCTACTTCAACTTCTTATAGCTGGGGACAAATGTTAAGGGACACTGGCTAGGAAGAGCCTGTGTTTACTCAAAACATAACTTCTGCCTTGAAACCAATCTTCTTTTTAATGCCATCGTGTTTCCTTGCAAACATCAACTTCCGTTGAGACTAAGGAGGAAAAGACAAGGTAGGAAAAGGAGGATTTTTGAATCAGTAATGTGCAATCTGACACTACCTATCATGCTCACTGACAGAACAAAAGGGTGCTCCTTCCTCATTCTCTCTGGCACCACATGGTGGGATTTTTGTGGTGTAACCAGGCACTGTTCACACCCTGGAGTGCCTTATGGAGAATGAGTTAACTTTTCCATGTAGAAGAAAAGTCTAAAGTTTTCCAGACCTGGAATTAATGGCTTATTCCCATAATTCCTGCATTCTGGGAGATTGAGGCAGGAGAATCATAAATTCAAACCCAGTCTAAGAGACTTAGCAAGACACTGTCTCAAAATTTAAAAATTAAATAAAAAACCAAAAGGGCAGGGAATGTAGTTCAATATGAAGGCCCTGGGTTCAATCCAGAACCCAATCCCTGGGTTCTGCAAAAGAAAGAAGAAAGGAGGAAGAGGAGGAGGAGAAAGACGAAGAGGAAGAGGAGGAGGAGAAAGACAAAGAGGAGAAGGAGGAGGAGGAAGCCAGGTAGTTCATCTCTAAAATGTTCAAAAATACTCCACAATCTCAATTTCCTTACCTACTTTGAAATGCAGGCATTGTTGTACTAGACAAGCTCTGAGAGATGCCATGTGGCTCTGACATATTAGGATGAGATGTCTGAAAATGAAAGTCAGGAAGTCAAAAGACCAGAAAGTCAAAACCCAACTAAAGCTGACAAGGATAGGCCTGGCCAGTACATTCTGGGTGTCATAGGGACCTATTTGAATGTAATCAACAAATTTTTGCTTTAAATTCATACTCTTCCCCTAAAACAAATGTCATTCTAGAACTAATTTGTGACCCTTAATAAAGTTTGGGTGTTAAAATTTTAAAAAATATTTCAATGGAATATTTTCTCTGTTCACTTTGAAAATGTCAACAGCAAGGTGCACATGGGGTAGCTCAGGAAGGCTATGCATTTGCCATTTCAAAGGCTTAGCTGTCAGGATACAGTTGGGGGCAGCCCACTGTGTTCCACACTTCATATAAACATTCCCAGAAATATTCAGCAGATAATAAGGCTCCCACTGGGGCTGGGTGTTCAAAAGCACCATGCTGAGCCACCTACCTTGAAAGAAGTAGATGCCAAAGCTCTGAGCCCATCGGCTTTCAGATTGGGGCCTTGCTTCTGTAAGAGTCCCACACAGAGCCTGGGAAGCCAGAGAAGCTCATCTTAAAGGAAACGGTTTTAATGCTTCCCAGAAGAAAATCATATAATGCTCAGCCTCTGAGTAATATTCAATAGTTTTCCATCTTGCGGCAGGTCTGTGAAGGAATCTGACAACTTGAGAATTGAGGGCCAGAATTCACTGCTTGTCAGACTAACACCCATCAATTTCAAAACCTCTGAAATCCTTCCTGATTTTATGTAAGGAAACTGGTGATGGTTAAAGTGACAGTAATCTTTTCTCCCCTGTATTTTACATCTGAAGACATTAGTTCTTAGTTCTGAATTTGGGTTGAAATTAAAAACAGAACAGACAAAAGTAAGGTACAATATTTGTGATTGCTTTCATGAAGAAAGATAGCAATAATCCATTTATCCACTTTCAATCCTCTGGGGAATGAAAAGGACACACACACACACACACACACACACACACACACACACACACATTCAATCTATAAAATGTTTTCATTATTTTCAGAAAGCTGTGATATGATGAGTGTGTGTGTTCCACAAACTTTTTTGACTGTTTACAATGTTCTAGTTGAGCAATAGCCAAATGTTAAGAATTTTTAAATGCCTGAGATCAAATTAGTGTCATGGAGAAGCTTTCAAACTACAAAAATGTGTGTGCAAAAGAGGAGTAACCTACGTGGTAAATGCCTTTGATCAGTGAAGTAAAATGTGCTAGTGAACCGAGGCGGGGCTGCCCCCCACCATTGCAGGCAGACCCTGGGTGTAGGTTTTATTATACTGAGTCAGAGGTCAAACACACACCTAAAAGATCACAAAAGGCAAATATTCCCTCACCTATTATCATAGCAGCAGAAAGATTTCTTACTATGGAATCTCTTAAAACATTTTGTTCTGTTTCATTGCATTGGAGGTGTTCTTTATTTTGCTTCCCTTCTCCCATGAAACCTTGCATGTCACCTTTTCCTCTTCTTTGAATGAAACCACCTGAGTGTTAAACCCTAGGAACTAACCTGGGTGTGGAGCAAGCTTTCTTAGAACCTTCTCCTTTACTTGCCTTTTACTGACCTCTACTGGACATACTTCACCATGGCATAGAAAGTCGACAGAAGCACTACGTTCTCAATTGTGTTCCATGATTTCACCGTCTGCCTTTCCTCTTCTGCCTGACTATGCATCTTCTTTTGCTCTCATTCTATGTAACTGTCAGCAAAACTTTGAACCCAATACAAGTTCAGGATGTACAAATATCCCTCCACACAGAAAAATTCAAATAAAAAACTCTTCTTATAATGTGAATTTAAAAACAAAATCTGACTTGAGAATTATCTTAGATAAGACACTGGACTTCAGCAGTAATTACTAGAACAGTGGTGTCTCATGAGATTCCAGCCAGAAATTGTACTAAAAAGTCTCTTTTTATACCTCTTCCTTCCCAAACAATTAATTTCCCTATTCATTCTTATCTCACTCCAAAGAAAATTACATTCAGCCAAAGTTTCAGCGTGAGAGTTTATTGCCAAACAAAAAGCATTCCCTGTAATTTGTGAGGCAATTGGAGGAGGAAAAGTCCCTCATCTATACCCACCAGACACCAACCTCTTTGTTCTGTTGTACCATTTCTCCTGAACTGCTTTCCATAAAGCAGAAATAAACTTGATGTACACAGGCATTAATAGATTTGATTGTGTCTAACTGGCAAGCGGCTGGGTCACAGGGTTGATGAGGTATTCTAAATGTTAATGTAGGGCTGCTCACTGCCCACAGATTGGAGCTGAGGCAAGACAATGACTAAGATTTCAGCATCACAAGTTTGAACAATGCCCCTTGGAACCTGAAAATAGGTAGGACTCTTAATAGTAATTAATAAAATAATGTAAATAAACTGCAGGCTAAGTTGGAGGAATGTATATAGAAATATTTAGGCTCAGGATGAGCAAAGGACAGAAAAATAAATCTACAATAGTGAGACTCGATCCACATCTTGTGGAACCAGTGGACGCTAATCACAGCAAGTCCTTAGCCCGTGTATCATTTGGAATAAGGCTCATCTTCAAAATAGCACATATCAAATTCTATAAATATCTAATTCCCTCCCTTCCCCCTCTTGTTCGGCTGCACATTATGCCTACTCATAGTTTAACAATTGTATAATCCCTAAGTGGTCCCCCATAGAACCTGGCTTTCTTACACACAGTAGAATAGTGTTGTGATTCAGGTGCAGCAGAAATTAAAACAAAATTTAGGGAGACTCATTCTTTGAAAGATCATAGGGTAACAGTGACTTGGTGGGTTTAGAATGAAAGAGACCAAAAAAAAAAAAAAAAAGAAAGAGACCTCTGATTTGCAAAAACTGTATGAATTAAAGAAGTCAAGAAACTAACAAGTTATCTGCTTCTTTTTGGGCTTGGAGTCCAAAAATCAGCATATGCTCTTCCACTCCAATAATGCCCCTGTGGTGGATTGCCAACTGGTGGTCAACTTGTAACAGCCAGCTGAACTGAATGAGTGTGGTGCTGGGTGGGAGACCCACATGAGGATTGTTGCGGGCAGCAGAAGAGGGAGAACTGGGGAGGAAGAAGAAAAGCTACTAGGGAAGCTAGTAGGGAGATGCTGGTTCTTTGGGGCTATTCTGCTAGAGGACCTTGTCATTCTGGCTTTCCTGAAGACCTTGGCTGTTTTCTTCATCAAAGGAGCTCAGGACCTTGCTGTTGCTGAGGCTGGCTATGGTTCATTTGGGAGAGCACTGGTCCTTGCTTTGAGAATCGCTTCCTGGCACCTGAGGGAAAGATGGTGCACTGCTCAGTTGCCTGGAGAAGCTCATTATGTTGGCTCTCCTGATGGGAGCTCAACTGTGCTCATCAGAGGAGGTCGGGCCCTCACTGTTGCTGGGAATGGCTGTGGTCCTGTTCAGGGAAGCTCTAGTTTTTACCTTGAGTGTCACTTTCTGGATCCAGTTCAGATCCCTGAGCCTACTAGCACAGATTCTTCATCCTGCAGACTCTGTAACTTCCACCACTGACCTTTGGGCCTTCCCAGCACAGATCCATGAAACAGGCCTGCATGAGACACTGTCGTAGGCTCTTGATCTCCAGTTGGACTCATGGGGGCATTTATATGGGTTCTAGATCTTCAGCGAGACTCATGCAGAACATTACTGTGGGATCCAGGCCCTCACCTGTATTATTTGGTCTTTAGTGTATGGACAGATTCCCTGCATTCTTTGAATATGACTCTTTGAATGACTTTTATAAAACAATCTTATAATTAAGTGTCCTGCGTTGTATTATTCCCCTTGCAAAATCTCAAACTACAACATTCCCTACTGCATTATAATAAAATAATCATTGCTGTTATCTTATTAATATTATTACTATTATCTCAATGGTGAGAGTTCAAGTCTCCACTTAGTTCCACTATTAGATTACCCACCAGTTAGACTAGGAGTGCACCTAAAGTCTGTTATGATCTGAATGTTTATGTCCCTCTAAAATGTGCATGTTGAATCCCTAGTCCCTCAGATACAACATTAGGAGGCAGGGACTTTGGGACATGACTCATCCACAGGTGAATCCATCCTGGGAAGGATGAGATGCCCCTCCACCACGTGAGGCTACAGCCAGGAGATGTACGGGAGCAGGAGGTGGGTCTCCAGGGAACACCAGACCTGCCCCAGTACCAGCCTCCAACACTGTTTTCAAGGTTATCATCTTCCAAAACTATAAGAAATAAAGTTTTAGTGCTTACTGTCTGTCCAGTATGGGTATTTTTATAGAAATCTAAGTATACTAAAAGTTTCAGCAAAACAAGATTACTAAAGGGAGGAAAGGAAGGAAAGGTATGGGGAGATTGACTTGCAGAATTTGATATGTGGTACTTTAAAATAAGAACCAATAGTACTGTCACAGGCAAAACACAGAACTAGGTTGAATTTCTGAATGCTTGCTTTACTGCTATGATTTTATTGTCAGCAGCAGTGTAGTGTAACAGTGAAGAACACCGACTCCAGTCAGTCCACGTGGGGTTGCATCACAGCCCTATCATGAACTCACTGTAATTCCTCATCTATAGCGTGGTCACAAACATATTCCTATATCATAGGTTTGCTGTGAAGAGCAAATGAATTAATTACACAGAGCTCCAGCACTGTCTAACATGCAGTAATTGCTGCACAAGTTTGCTATTACCATTATTCCACTGTTTACTTTTATTTATATTTAGCTGTCAGAGCTCTAAAGTCATATTCCTGCCTTGACCTTGGTAAAGACAGATTTCTGACTACATAAAATCAATATTCTTTGGACATCACTGAAAATAAAGGGGAAATTATTAAGATCACAAGGATTTTCTACTTCAAAGTATTTATCTTTTTTATGTATTTAGTACAGGGTCTCACTACACAGATCCAACTCATCGTGATCCTCCTGTTTTCAGCCTCCCAAGCATGCTACCATGCCCAGTCTCAATTTCTGTCTCAGCCACCCCATGGGCAGAGCAGGCCCAGAAGCCTGGGGATTGAGCCCCCAGCCCCTGTGTCTGCCTAAGCAGGTGCTTCTATCTGTTGAGCTATCTGGCCAGCCCCCAAAGAGCTTGTCTTGGCCCAACAGAAAAACCATATACCTAAGTAGGATGATGGTTGGTATTCATGGTAGGAAGATAGAAACTTCACCTTGTACCTCATTGCTAGAATCTCCAAAGAATTCTGAGAATAGAATGCCCCTTTTCTGCCTGGCCCCACAAGTTCAATAATTTGGAAAGTCAAGAGAAGGTTCAAAATATCACCTTAAATACCAAATGAAAGCAACTCAGAAGATGTGACTTGGATGAGAAATAAAACTTGGCTATGGCAGTGAGAGAGTAGAAGCACAAGCTCTGTGCATGGAGGAGCAGAGAAGGGATTCTGATCTCCCAGTTTCTCCCAAAATAGAGGACAGGGGCTGAGCCATACATGCTTAGGTATCCTTACCCAGTGGACACATTCCTAGGAGCAGAGTTAATGGGCTAAAATGTATGGACAGAAAATCTTTCATCTTGGAAACCAACAGTCATGGCCAAGCACTTCTCACTCATACCTCCCAGCTTCACTTCATCCACTGGATTTGGGGCAGTCCTATCATCACACAGGGCTGTGGTCACCATCCTAAGCAAGGGCAGAGCAGTCCTGTGTCCACATCCCCAAGGACACTCCCTGACCCCAGCCATGGCTTCTCCAGGAGACCTGCTGAGAAATGAGGTTTGACCTCACAAAGTCTCTCACTGGGATCAACACTATGCATTGATTAAACCAATTCTAGGGTATGTGAGGGCACTGCTGAAAATCAGCTCTTCCCCATTTGCTGTTTCAGCACTACTTTAAAGTTTACACACAAGGATTACACACAAACATGTAATCCCAACACCTAGAAGGTTGAGGTAGGAGGATCACCATGGGTTCCAGCCTAGCTGAGGCTACAGAGTGAGTCCAAGACCATTCTGAGCTATATAGTGAGATCGTGTCTCAAAAAAGCAAAACCAAAAAACCAAATACTATTTTAGAAACACTCTCTGGTACACTATTGCAGATATTCAGCAGAGACCAAGTAATGATATTATAATCCAATCAAATGCCCCCTACATAATAAAATATCAACAACAGAAATTCCCAAAGTTTTAATAGAGAGCCCTTTCCATTATCAACATTCCAATGAGAATTTAAACCTCAAGATTAGTAATCTTGCAAGTTGAAGCCAAAGAAATTAATGTCAATATCAAAACTTTTCCCTTTGTGATTTGAAGTTCAAAGCTTGGAATTCTTAATTAGAAGGTTTAAAACTATCCTCCCTCACCTAATACTTGTACATCAAATTCTTTCATGTCACTTGGATCAAATTTTGTTATTGTTTTGAGTTTTGTTAAGGTTTGTTTCATTGTTGGTGGCACAGACTATATGTCATCTCACTTAAGATAGCATCATCACTTCAAAGCCCATGTTAGTTACCCTAATGCCATCTTCAAATGAGTAAGCACCCAAGTCAAGGGCTTTGACACAATAAATTTTATTTCAGAGCATCTCCAGTGGAGTCCACAGTTGGTATGAGAAAGAGAAAGTCATGTTCTGCTCTGCAGTCATTCATAGGTACAGCTGATTAAAGTTCTGTTGTTCTTAACAGTCTTCCAAGCTCACTCCAGGTACTACTCTGCTGAGGGAAACTAGGAAGAAAGGTGAGGAGGCACATCTGTCTCAGCCCCTCCTCTCCCTGCCCAGGAGTCATGCAGGGGTAAATTTCTTGCAGACAGCCAGCTGTGTTTGCAGCAACCTCTTGGGAGTTGGTAGGTTCTACAGCAAGCCCTGAACATGCCTCACTTCTCAGAGTCCAGAATTAAGAGACAGAGCTTGTCTTCTAGCACTAGAACAATTTAGACTATAATAGTACCTAGCCCTGAACTACTCATGCTTTGTGATCAAAAAGAACAAATATTATCCTGCCAAACAATGTCCCCCTGCCAGAGCTTCTCTTTGTGTCATGGAAACCCTGCTGAAACCTGAATCTGTCCTGGTAAGAATTTGGTCTTAATTCTTCCCAGAAAACTCATCCACAACCAGCCATGCCCTCTTTCCTCCTCAGATGAAGCAGTTCTTTATGGGACACCCTAGTCCATCTTTCCTTTTCCAACTTGGAATGTTGCTGAGTCACTTTTGGCTCATTCTCTTTGAAAAGAATTCTGATTTGTGTTTGTCCAAAAGTATGAGCATTTGATGGAAAATACCTGTTCCATGATATGCCAAAATGTTTGATACTTAGACAGACAGGGTAAACCAAACTGCATATATTGCAGGTTAATAATTAGCTTCTCTTCTGGAGGGTTAACAACCTAAGTTAGCAGTTGAAAGTTGGAGAAAAGGAAGGGCTGCAACAGTTTGGCTCTAGCCTTTTAAAGTCAGTGAAGACTCAGGACATAGGAGAACCTGTACTGTAACAACATGTAACTCAGTTGTGCTCCAAATTTTCTGATCAAGAAGATTATGGAGCCACAGAGGAATGTGTTCGATGATCTAAAGTGAGCCTGGGGAGAGTCACATG
>NW_004524767.1:1381889-1383550 GCF_000260255.1 Octodon degus | reverse complement strand
AATGAGAAGAAAGAGGTGTACTAACAGTGTTTGGACAGAATATCCTGTCTGCTTCTTGTACTATGGATAACCACTAAGAAGATAACAATGTACAACATATTGATTATCAAAACTGTCCTATTAATCAGCTGTGAAACTGTCTTATTCATATTTATTTCTCAATTTAAAAAAAGTATGAGCATAGGATCTGATGTGATGCTCTAAGTGAGGGAGAGTAAGGAAGACCCCTTACTCTCACATGGATTTCAAAAAATTCTGAAATTCTTGCATTAGCATTTATTATTTACATATAAGATTTACTGTTCAATAAATTTCAAAAAAATAATTTTGCTTTTTACAAATGCTGATATGTTCATGTCTTTAATGCTGATGCTTTTAGTAGCTATGAAGATTTTTTAAATTCATTGTCTGAAAACTCATTAGTTTTCTGGGGTTGTTTTGTTTTGTTTCATTTCCTTTTTTATGGCACTGGAGGGTGAACCAGAGGCAATGTACTCAGCTACATCTCACAGATTTTTTTTAAATGTTTTGAAGTGGTGTCTTGCTAAATTGCTGTTGACTTAAAAAAAATAAACAAAGGTTTGTACCTAAAAAAAAAAAAGAAAGAAAGAACCTCTGAAATAAAAAAAGAAATCTCTGAATTAATAGCATCTGAAGGAAAGAATCAATTGCAAAAGCATATAGAGGAAATCAGATCAGAAATAATCTCTGAAGTAAAAAAAAAAAAAAACAAAGGATAACTATAAAAAAGAATTAATAACTGCTTCTCAAGAAAACGCTGACTAAAAAGAAAATAGAAGAAATTAGAAAAATGATGTAACCCTTGAAAGAACAATATAAGAAAGAAATAGATCACATGAAGCACAGTTAAAGACATAGAGAAACTTGAAATCTCAAACACAAGCTTGCAAAATCATTTCAGTTAAAGTGAAGATAGAGTTTCAGAACTTGCAGACACCATCGCAGCTAGAGAAAAGGTAAGAAAAGATCTCTTAAAAACAACTAGGATTCAGGAAAAAATAATTCATGACCTGCAAGATGATATAAAGATGAACAACATGAGACTAATAGGCATCAAGGAGGAAGAAGGAGTCAATACAAGTGATATAAAAAGAATATGGGCCAAAGTAATAGCAAAAAACTTCCCAAATATGGGGAAACAACGTGACATTCAGTAACCAAAGCATACAGAACTCCAAAAAACTTCAACCCAATTAAAAACACACCAAGATGTATAACAGTCAAGATCCCAGAAATCCAGTGCAAGAACAATATGCAGAAAGCTGCTAGAGAAAGAAATAGATCATATTTAAAGGAAAACCCATCAGAATAATGGCACACTTCTCTTCACAAATGATGAAGTCAAGAAGAGCATAGAGCAGAGTACTTCAAGGCCTCTATGAAAGCAAATTCCAGAACAGACCATTAGGTCTTGCAAAATTCTCTTTCATATTTGATGGAGAGGTGAAATACTTCTATGACAAAGAACAACTAAAGAATTTCATGACAACAAAACCAACCCTACACAGACTAATAAAAGATATACTAGACAGGGACCAAAATGATCAGAAATCCACAACAGAGAATGGAAGAAACCCAACAAATATGACAAACAATAAAACACAGGACAAAAAGGAGTAAACAACAACAGGTAAATAACA
>NW_004524767.1:1380440-1381274 GCF_000260255.1 Octodon degus | reverse complement strand
CTTTATATTGAAGTGGATGCCACTTGAACATATACTCATAAGTGAAATAAACCAGACACGCATGTGTAAATATCCATCCACTTTTGATTCCTTCCTATTCACTCTTCTTTATTTCCTCTTTCCTGGCCCCTTACAGTTCAGCCTTGGCCCATCACACAGTGGCACAAACTCAGGGAGCTTCCTCCCACCTCTGACTCTTTGTGGCTCTTGCTTTTCACCCTTTCCTCCACACTTGCCAGGATGTTCACTGCCCCTGTGTTGCTGATCACTCACTAACATCCTTTTTATCAGGAATAAGGAAGCTCTTAATTGCCTCCTGCAATATCATCAGCACTAGCCTGACACGATCACATCACAATACCAGGAGGCCCATGAATAAACATGCAGTGCTGTGAAGAACTTCCCTGAGCCCTTTCCAGATCATCAAATCTATATGTGTTTGATGGGCGATAAAAGGGAAATGTGACATGGTGATGGCAGCTAGAGGAGGCCACTGCCCTCCTAGCCTGCTTTAACCACAATAAGAGACAGGAAATGATGCATGTGTTGTTTAAAAATATGTATATATTCTACTCGTTATTACTAATCTCAAATGCCTGTGCATATTTCACAGGCAACCAGTTCATAAATAAAATTAGAGGCTGAGATTGCAATATTTAAATCTTTCACATTCTAGCAGGGATGTGATATCTGGTTTGATTAAACAAGTACAAGTGGGCTGTGCCCAACCATGAAAGTTTTCATGCAGGTGACTTGGAGAGCAGGTGCTAACCAAAACACATTTTTTTTTTTTTGTGGAGCCAGGGATTGAACTCAGGCCCTTGTGCTTGCCAG
>NW_004524767.1:1376922-1380177 GCF_000260255.1 Octodon degus | reverse complement strand
AAAAAAAATTGTAGCAGACTGTCCTTCAGAAAAAGGACTCCTATTTAGACACATAGAGAATTTTTAAAAATCAGGCCTCTAAAATTCAAAGACTCAATCCAAAAATGGGCTTCTGAGTGAATATACACTTCACAAATGAAGAGACACAAATGGCAAATAAATATATGAAAAGATGTTCAACATCATTGGTCATTCAAGAGATGCAAATTAAAACAACACTGAGGTACCATCTTATGCCAGAAAGAATGGCTACCATCAAGAAGTCAACCAGTAGGGGACTGGGGAGATGGCTCAGTGGAATAAGCGCTTCCCTGGCAAGCGCAAGGGCCTGAGTTCAATCCTCGGTTCCGCCAAAAAAAAAGAAGGTCAACCAGTAATCAATAACAAATGCTAGAGAGGCTGGGGGTGGGCAGGAAGGAACCCATCTGCACTGTTTGTGGGAGAACAGGCTGGTTCAACCACTATGGAAATCAGTATGGAAAGTCTTCAAAAAGCTAGGATTGGGGGTCCCATTCAAGCCAGCTACTCATCTCCTAGGTATTTTTCCAAAAGAACTGAAGTCATCATGCCACAGTGATATATGTGCACCCATTTTTATAGCAGCACAATTTGTCATAGCTACATCTTGGAAACAAGCCAAATATCCATAAACTGAGGAATGGATAAAAAAGCTATGGCATTTTTAAATAGTGGAGTCTTATTCAGCTATAAAAAAAGATAAATTTGAAGCTTTTGTAGATAATTATTTCAGTAATTTCAAAATTCCATAATTTACAATAATTTTTAATTATCCCAAACTGAGCCTGGGTCACTCCCCTTTCCATGACCTGAGAGGATGAAGCCAACTGCCCCACTTCTCACATGAGCTGACTAGCTGCACCTGTTCTGGGCTCATTGCCTTAACCATCTTACTTATATAAACATATGGTTTTGTCCCTGCCATATTTCTTAACATTTCTCCTTGCTCTCTCTTCATTGTTTAATCCTTAAGTTCTCACTTTCCGTTTAACTGTGTTATACCTTTCAATTTTTATTTCTTCTTTTGAGTTCTTATATTAGGGAAGCTATATGATATTTACACATGTGGTTCTGGTTTATTTCACTTATACCTTCAAGTGGCATCCACATATATAGAGAGGTTTTGAGTTTATTTTTCTTTACAGCTGCATGATACTCCACTGCATAAAAACATCACACTTTTTCACCCATTCCTCATGTGACAGGCATTTAGATTGTTTCCAAGATTTGGTTATCACATATTGTGCTCCTATAAACATAGTTGTACATATATCATTATGGTATGATGTTTTCAGTTCTTTTGGGAAAATTCCCAGAAGGGAGATAGCTGGCTTGAATGGGATTTCCAGTCCTACATTTTGAGGAGTCTCCACACTGACTTCCATAATGGTTGCACCAGTCTACATTTCCACCAGAAGTGGAGAAGAGTTCCTTTTTCCTCACAGGCTCTCAAACATTTGTTGTTGGGTAATTTCTTTGATAGCCATTCTTTGTGGGGTGAGATGGAATCTCAGTGTTGTTTTGATTTGCATTTCATGAATGGCTCGTGATGTGGAGCATTTTTTCTTGTATTTATTTGCTTCTTGCATTGCTTCCTCTGAGAAGTGTGTGCTCATTTTGGATGCCCATTTCTGGATTGGGTCTTTAAATTTTGTGGCCCTAACGTTTTTTAGTTCTTTACAAATTCTAGAGAACAGACTTTTGTCTCAGTGCTTGACAGTCAAGATTTTTTCCAAATTTGTGGGTTGTTTTCACTCTGTTGTGGATTTCTTTTGATGTGCAGAAACTTCCCAATAAGAGAGGGTCCCAATTCTTAATTCTTTCAAGTATTTCCTGTGTAGTTTGATGTTAGTTCATGAAATGTTTGCCTATGCCTATGTCTTCAAGATTTCCTCCTATTTTCTCTTCCAGATGATTTAGTCTTTCTGTTTTAATGTCTAGATCTTTAATCCATTTGATTTTAGTTTAGAGCATGGTATAGACCTGGGTCAAGTTTTAGTTTTCAAGATGTAGAGATATAGTTTTTCCAGCACCATTTGTTAAAGAAGCTATCTTTCTTCCAGGAATCATGTATGGTCCCTTTGCTGAAGATAAGGTGGCTGAGTGTTTTTGTAGTTGCATTTGTATCTCCTAATCTATTCCACTGATCCTCAGGTCTGTTTTGTTTCCAGTACCATGCTGATTTTATCACAGTAGCTTTGTAGCAAAATTTCAAGTCAGGAATTGTAATGCCTCCTGCGTTGTCTTTGTTGCCTAGGATTTCCTTTGCTATTCTATGTCTTTTCTGGTTCCAGGTAAATTTTAGGAATGATTACTCTATGTCTGTGAGGTATGTTAGTAGTATTTTGATAGGAATTACATTAAATTTGTGTAACAATTTTGGGAGTATGACCATCATCACAATGGTTGGTTCTTCCTATCCAGGAGCAGGGAATATCTTTCCATTTTCTGAAATACTCTACTATCTCTTTTCTTACAGTAGTGTAATTTTCACTGAATAGATCTTTTACTTCATTAGTTAGATTAATTCCTAAATATTTCATTTTATTCAGTGCCAATGTAAAAGATATTGTCTCTCTAATTTCTCAGTCAGTGTGTTTGTTGTATATGTAGAGGAATGTCATGGATTTTGGGGCATTGACTGTGTATCCTGCTATGCTACTGAATTTGTGTATTAATTTTGGTGGAGTTTTGTGGGTCTTCCAAGTAGACTATGTCATCTGCAAATAATGCTGGTTTAACTTCTTCTTTGCCTATTCTTATTCCTTTAATTTCTCAATCTTGTCTAATGGCTCTAGCTAATGATTCCAGAAATATTTTGAATAGGAGTTGTGACAGAGGACATCCTTGTCTCCTACCAGATATGAGAGTAAAAGATTTCAGGTTTTCCCCATTTAGAATTATGTTAGCAGTTGAATTGTCATACATGGTTTTTATTAGATTGAAGTAGAGGCCATCTTTTTCTATTTTCTGTAGGACTGTGAACATGAATGAGTGTTGGACTTTGTCAAAGGCCTTTTCTGAATCAATTGAGATGATCATGTGGTTTTTGGCTCTACTGATAGTGTATTACATTTATAGGTTTGCCTATGTTTCACCATCCTTGCATCCCAGGGAGAAATCCTACCTGGTCATGGTGTATAATCTTCTTGATGATTTGCTGTATTCTATTTACTAGGGTATTATTGAAGATTTTTGCATCTATGTTCATGAGGGAGATTGACCTATAGATCTCTT
>NW_004524767.1:1367778-1376395 GCF_000260255.1 Octodon degus | reverse complement strand
GAGAAGCGCTTATTCAACTGAGCCATCTCTCCAGCCCAAGAAGCAGCTTTTTAATTAGCTTATTCTTTGTATTTTTTAATTTGTTTATTCTTTGTATTTTTTCCTTTCTCTCCATTGTATTAATTGCTACTCTAACCTTTATAATTTTCTCCCATCTCTGGGCTTTGGATTTGGTTTGCTCTTCTTTTTCTAGATGTCTGAGGTGCAGCATTAGGGTATTTATTTGTTCACATTCTGTTTTCCTAATGTGTGAGTTCACAACTACAAATTTTCCCTCTAAGAACTGGTTTGATTGTATCCCATAAATTCCAATAAGTTGTGCTTCAATTTTCATTGAGTTGTAGATATTGTTGAATTTCTTGTTTAATTTCATCTTTAAGCCATTGGTTGCTGAGTAAAGTGCTGTTTAAGTTCTATGTATTTATGCGTTTTTTGTGCTTTCTTTTGTCATTCATTTCCACCTTCATTGCACTGTGGTCATATAATACACATAGGATAATTTGTTTTCTTGCATATACTTAAGCATGACCTATGGACTAGTATGTGGTCTATTTTAGAAAATGTCCCATGTTCAGCTGAAAAAGATGTGTATTCAAAAAAAAATGTGTATTCAGCTGTGTTTGGGTGGAACACTCTGTATATGTCCACTAAGGCCATTTGTTCCATTACTGATTCACTTCTGCTACTTCTTTGCTAATTTTTGTCTGCTTGACCTATCTTTTTGGGTAAGGGGTTGTTAAGGTCTCCTGTTAAGATTGTGGTATTGGATACTAGACTTTATATGTCCATTAAGATTTTGTCTTATATAGTTGGGTGCTCCCATGTTTGGTGTGTACATTTTTATGAGTGTTACCTCTTCTCTTGAATTTTTCCCCTAACCAGTATGTAGTGGCCTTCATTTCATTTCTTCATTCTTGGTTTGAAGTTAAGACTGTCTGAGAACAGGACTGCTACCCTGCTTTTTTCTGAGGTGCTGGGGCATGTAGTATTGTTTTCCATCCTTTGACTTTCAGCTTATGAATTTTTTATGAGTTAAGTGTGTTTCTTGTATACCACGTATTGTTGGATTTTTCTTCCTAATCCACTGTGCCAGTCTATTTCTTTTAATTGGTGAATTGAGTCCATTTACATTGATGGTTATAATTGAGATGTATTGACTTATGACTGACATGTTATTTACCTGCTGTTGTATACCGCTTTTTCTCTTGTGTTTAATTGTTTTCCCTATTTCGTGGGTCCTTTCTGTTCTCATTCATAGAATTATGGTTACTTTTGTCTCTCTCTAGAGTACCTTTTATTAGTCTGTGTAGGGTTGGCTTTGTTGTCATGAAATTCTTTAGTTGTTCTTTGTCATAGAAGTATTTCACTTCTCCATCAAACTTGAAAGAGAGTTTTGCAAGTTATAGCAGTTGGGACCGGAATTTGCTTCCTTGGGGGACTTGAAATACTTTTCTCCATGCTCTCCTTGACTTGATGGTTTGTAAAGAGAAACCTGCCATTATTCTGATGGGTTTTCCTTCAAATGTGATCTGTTTCTTTTCTTTAGCGGCCTTTAGTACATAGTTCTTTTGCTGGATTTCTGGGATATTGATTATTATATGTCTGGGTGTGTTTTTAATTGGGTTAATATTATTTGGAGTTCTGTACACTTCAGTTGCCTCAATATCAGATTGTTTCCCCATATTTGGGAACTTTTCTGCTATTACTTCTGCCCATATTCTTTTTATATCATTTGTATTGGCTCCTTTCTCATGGATGCCTATTAGTCTCATGTTCTTCATCTTTGCATCACCTTGCAGATGTTGAATTATTTTTTCCTGCATCCTAGTTGTTTTTTTTTTGTTTGTTTGTTTTTTGGGTTTTTTGGTGGAACCAGGGATTGAACTCAGACCCTTGTGCTTGCCAGGGAAGCACTTATCCTACTGAGCCATCTCCCCGACCCCCCCTAGTTGTTGTTAAGAGATCTTTTCTTACCTTTTCACTAGCTGTAATGCTGTCTTCAAAGTCTGAAACTCTATCTTCACTTTCATTCAAACAGTTTTGCCAGCTTGTGATTGAGATTTTAATTTCCTGTATAGTACTTTGGATCTGCTTCATGCATTCTATTTCTTTCCTATATTGCTCATTGAAGGATTCCATCATTTTTCTATTCTCCTCTATTTTTTTATCAGTGTCTTCTTTAGAAGCACTTAATATTTCTTTCATTATAGTTATCATTTCTTTTTTTACTTCAGAGATTATTTGTGGTCTGATTTCCTTTATACATTTTGCAGTTGTGTCTGTACTTCAGATGCTGTCAGGTCAGACATTTCAGGTGTGTGATTTCCAATTTCTTCTGATGTCTCCTGCATTTGTTTTTGGTTGGCTCAAGGCCTGAGACTGCTTTTTACTCCTTCTCTTTTTCATTTTATATAGCACTGTCTTCTGATCTTTGGTATAGAGCTTTGGTGTAGTTATTACCTTAGTAGGTACTGATATTATTAACCAAGAGAGATTATGTGGTTAAAGCAATTACAGTTTTATATTTGCAGATCTATAATTGGTAACATTAATAATGGGTAGTGAGATTTAGCAGTTGACAAACTTCTGTATCTAATGAGTTTGTCTTTTACACCCTAAGAACAAACATTGTGACTGTATATCTAAGCAGATATTAGTTGAGAATTTGTACTTCAGTTAGTTCCCCTACATTCTGTCTGATCAACTGTCTTCCAGGCAGACTAGTTCACCACAGTTACCTGTTGCCCCCTCTCTTAATCAAGAGAGAAAGAAAGAGGATGCCCTCATAGATCTGGTTGTAGCAAAGTGTCTCAGCTTACCAAGTCTAGATTTACCAAGTTTGAATGTGTCCAGGTGGGTCTAGCTTGGTCTGGCTGCTGTGCTCCACTTCTTCCTGCTGCACCCCGTGGAAGAAGACCTACTGTGCCCCTCTGGCATGATGTTCAGCTCCTGGATTAGCTGGGTTGGTCTCACCCCTTGTCTCTCTACAGGGAGTTCTGCTGTAGCATTCCACACTGGGCCTATCTGATGGAGGAGATTCTGGTAATGTGTGGAAAGTCCCACACACTTGCCAGGCCTGGGCACCTGTTTTGCTAATCCTATTTTTTTTTAATGTATCAGTTATTTCATTAGGTTCTTAGAAATTTAGAACCCTAATTTATGAGGATAAGTTCCATTTGTCAGAGCAAAAACAGATCACAGGTAGCCCCAGAGCTGAGGAACAGCTTTGATTTTTGCTTAAATCTGTGAGTCCACTTCTTTCTGATCCACCTTGCACTGCTCTGAAATCTGGTATCTCTCTTTCTTGGTGTCGAAGATCTCACTCTCCTGGTGTCTGGGTTTCTTCAGCTTGTTCTTCTTGAAGTAAGTGTCAGTGAGGTGTTTGGAGATTTTCACTTTGCTGACATCAATTTTTGTAGAGGTGGCAAGGACAAATTTCTGGTGTGTTCTTCATAGAGGAACACGATTAAGGCTAAGAGGCCAGGTCACAAGTAGAAAGCCACTGGCCACCTGCTTCAGGAAGAGCACTCTCTTGCCTCTGTGATGCCCAGAGAGGATGATCAGGATGGTGCCGGGAGTGATGCTAGCTCCAAGTTTCCTCACATGCTGACTGAAGGACTTTTTGCTGTGGCTCAAGGGCTTTCAGGGCACATCTTCAATAGGGTAGTGTCTAGGCACTTTTTGAAGTTTAACCACCTGGGTACCTCCATTCTTGTCTCCACCAACCAGTGTTGTGAACATAGCAAGAACTTTCTCTTTTTCTTCTCAACCTTTGATTTAGCAGCTATGTACTTTCTCTTACACAAAGACTTTCTGGAATACATAGCAGATTGGGAGTTTCTACCAATTCCTCTAACCAGGACAGGCATTTGGCTGTAGTGGGGCTGACCCTTCTTGTACTGTTTTGTCTACTTCACCTTACCTTTTGTTATGGTTTGTGTATAGTTGTCCTCCCAAAGCTTCATGCAGTCTTGGGGCAGTTTCTGGAGTTTGTGATTGATTATTGTGGGTGTGGATGCTGCACATGTCCTAGGACAGGTAATTTGCCTTACAATGTAAAAAGTGCAAAGATGCTAGCTGCTTGAGCTGCTGCTACTCCTCTTGAGCTCCCTGTGCTCTTGCTCTTTGCCACTGCCATGACAGGTTGCTCTGTGCCTTGTGCTGCTCTGCCTTGGAGCCAGCTGAATATGGACTGAAACCTCCAGTAACTGTGAGATAAATAAGCCTTTCTTTCCCTCATTTTGAGTGTCTGGTATTTGTCCCAGCAATGAGAGAAAAGTAACTGAGACACCCTTTTTACTAGTACCCTGGCAGAAAGCTTCTTTGCTTCAAGTTTCTTCTCTTTACAGTCTGGCTTCTAGTTTTTTTTTTACCTGTCATCTTGCAAGAAGGGAAAAAGAACTAAATTTCCAACTTCTAGTCTATAAGCCACTAATTGTATTTTGATTGAGATTACATTAAATCTGTATAACAATTTTGGTCATATGGCCATTTTCACTATATTGGTTCTTCCTCTCCACAAGTAAATAATTTCTTTCCATTTTCTGATATCCTCTTCCTTCTCCTTTTACAGAGTACTCTATTTTTCAATGTATAGATCATTTTTTACTTCCTTTGTTGGACTGATTCTTAAGTATTTCTATTTTTAGATGCTACAGTGAAGGATACAGTTTCTCTAATTTCGTTCTGTGAGTTGCTTATGTACAAGAACACTATTAAATTTTGAGTGTTGACTTTGTATCTAGCTTCACTACTGAATCTGGTTATTAAAGCTTGACATCCTTAGGTGGAACTTTGGGGGTCTTCTGTGTAAAGAATCATGTCACCTGCAAATAGTGAAAATTTTGCTTCTTCCTTTCCTATTTTTATTGCTTTTACTTCCCTCCTTTGTATGAATTCTCTAGCTAATGTTCCCAGACTGTATTAATTAGGAGTGGTGATAGTGGATATCCTTTTCTTATTCTTTTTTTTAAATTAAAAAAATTTTATTTACTTAGAAGCATTCAGAATGTCAACAAAACAGTTGCAACCTTTTTTGCAATTATAAGGTGGTATTCAGTTAACAGAACAACAATCATTTCATATAAGCTGCATCAGAGACAACTGAAGATGAAAAACTACTGTCCCCATATATAATTAATTCTGCTGCATACCAACAAGAACCTGCTTTAAATTTCCATGCCAATTTATAGCCCCCCATACTGTACCAGGCAAGGTTAGTAGCTATTGAAAATATTATCAGGACAGGGCTATCTAAAGACACATTCACCCTGGTTCTGCCAAAAAAAATAAAATTAAATAAGTTAAATGAATAAATAAATAAAGACACATTCAGCAGTGTGTTAACTATACAAAAAAAATGGACACTGTGCAGTTTAAAAACAAATCCTTACATTTCAATTTTTTTCTTCAAAAAGAGCGAGTTGTGTCGAGGGGGAGTTAAATGCTTTACAGACAAGAAAAAAACTGTGCTAGAACCAACTTATTCATCATAATCATCTTCTTCTTCTTCATCCTCCTCATCTTCACTTCTTCTTCCTCTTCATCACCTTCCTCATCCTCCTCCTCTTCTTCTTTTCCTTGCTTTTTTCAGCCTTGATGACTCCCTTTTTTGTTGCATCAGGTTTTCCTTTAGCTGGTAGGCAGCAAAATTCTTTTCATACTTCTCCTTCAGCTTAGTAGCCTTCTTGCATGACTGCTTGTCATCTGCTGAAGTATTATTCCACATTTCTCCAAGTTTCTTTATGACATCACCAATGGAGGGGCCAGGATGTTTTCTTTTGATTTTTGGGCGATACTCAGAACAGAACAAGAAGACTGAAGGGGGCCTCTTGGGCACACTGGGATCCTGGAATTTCTTTTTTGTGTCTCCTTTAGGAGGAACACAAGTTTTTATTTCTCCTTCATAACAAACTTTGTCCACTTTTGCCATGTCTTTAACTTTTCCTTTTTCTTTAGCAGATATGGTTTTCCACCTCTCTGAGCACTTCTTCGAAAACTCTGAGAAGTTAATGGAGGCAACTGGGTGCTTCTTCTTGTGCTATTCTCATCAAGTTTGCACAAAGAATGCATATGATGACGTCTTGCCTCTCGGCTTCTTAGGATCTCCTTTGCCCATGTTTACTTGTTTTCCTCAGTGAGGTAGTCTCCCAGTGCCTGTCTGGCTCTCACATGCCCCAGCACTGTCTCTGTGGAGCTCAATGTACTGCCTCCTTTCTTATTCTTGATTTTATAGTGAAAGGTCTTCAGTTTTTCAGTACTTAGTATGATGTAAATTATTGTTTTATCATAGATGGCTTTTATCAGATTGATATAAACACTCTATTCCAATTTTCTGTAGGATTTTTATCATAAAGCGGCGTTGGACTTTCTCAAATGCTTTTTCTGTATCTATGGAGATGATCATGTGATTTTTGTCTTTTGTTCTCTTAATATGGAGCATTACTTTTACTGAATTTGCATTGTTGAACCATCCCTGCATCTCTAGGAAGAATCCTTCCTACTTGTGGTGTATAATCTTGATAATTTGCTGCATTCCCTTTGACAGTATCATACTAAGGATTTTGTGTCTATGCTCTTTAGGGAGACTGGCCTACAGTTTTGTTTTTGCTTGCATTTTTTTTCTAGCTTTGGAATCAGGGTAATAATTGTCTTCAGGAATGATTTTGGAAGTATTGCTTACCTTTCAATTTCTTTAAAGAGTTTCAATATCAGTGGCATTTGTTCTTCTCTAAATTTCTTGTAGATATAAACAGTGAACCCATCAGAACTTGGGCTTTTTTTTAGGGGGGGCAAGTTTTTACTTACATTTCAGTTTCATTAGCTGGTACTCAAGTTATTTAGAATTTGTATATCTTCTTGATTTAGCTTTGGTAATTCAAATGTGTGTAGGAACCTATTCATTTCTTCATTGTTTTCCATTTTATTAGACTGTCAGTTCTCAAAATAGACATTGATGATCCTCTGGATTTCTGTAAGATCTATTGTGATTTCTTTCCTCCTTTTGATGAAATTGACTAATACTGTATCAATTTCATTGATTCTTTCAAAAAACCAACTTTGGATTCATTGATTCTTTGCATTGATTTCTTAGTCTTAATTGCATTCTGCTCTGAAGATATGACAGGAAATATTTCATTTATAGGAGCTACTGTTGGCATGATTTAGCTCACAGTGTATGCACCCCCAAGTGTGTCTTTCCTGTGGGTCCTGAAAATGTCAGTCATGTGAATGACTAGGGAGAAAATGGACCTCCTGTGGTCTCCAGCACCTTCCCACCCAAGTGCGAGGTTTCTGCAGTCATGTCAAAGGGCTCAGCCCACAGATGATTAGGTCCAACAAGAAAACATCATAATTGTTTTATTCAGTACTGTATTCAAGGTTGGCAAAATATAGCCAGAGGCTAAGCATATCCTTCTGCCTGTTTTTCTATGGTCCATAAGCTAAAATGATTTTTACATTTAAAAGATTTTTTAAATGTCAAAAAACTCTTTCATGGCAATTGAATTTTTTAATGTAAATGACAATGCTCATAAATTTTAGAAGTCATACTTTTTGTTTATATATTATCTATAATTGTTACCACACCACAATGCTGTTTTGAGAAATTGTTACCAGAGCCCATATACACCAAGTAACCTAAATTATTTGTTATCAGACCCTTCCCAGAAAAACACATACTCAGAGGCTGAGGAGATAGCTCAGTAGAATAAGTGTTTGTCTGGCAAACATAAGAGCCTGAGTTCAATCCCTAGGTCTGAAAAGAAAGAAAAGAAAAACACACACTCTTATATACTCAATGCCTACTATATATCTCTCTTAGGGTAGGAGTCTAATAAATATTAATTAAATTAAAGAATGAATAAACATCCTTTAGCAGTAATCCATCAGAACAATAATCAATCTGAAAACAGATGTCAAACTGTAGAGCCAGGGGCCAGGGATGTAGCTCAGTGACTCAATGCCTGCCTGATAAGTGGGAGGTCCTGAGTTCGATTCCTGACACCAAAAACAAAAACTCCTCCTCAGAGAACAGTTACTCGAAAACTTAAACAATTAAATGTTACAACCATTCTATAAAAAAAGCATAAATATTGAAACAAATTTGATTTTAAAACTTACTTGGGATACTTGGAAACACATGGAGAATCTCCTCATATGGTTGCAGAGTTCTGATGAACATTTCATGAAAGTTGACGGACTCAGATTTGGTTGGTCCTAAAAGGAGACAGAAAGGCCCATCTCTCAGGAGCAGTACTCAGCAAGGTCCAAATGCTAAAAGCTTGCTAATTTTTAATTGTTCTGGATATCTCAAAGAGTACTTGCCACACTTGGTATGATGTCTCTCGAGTGATTAATACCAGATTTATTTAAAGTTATAACTAACTTTCAAAAGGAAAAACATTACAGCTACCATAAATTGTTTGTTAATCATTATAAAAAGTCATAAATGTTTTTATAGGTTGCAAATTGCACTTAGAATGCTAAAGGATGATGAAATCATCACAGAAAGCCACAGCAGCTAAGCTAATTAGTTAACTACAATAATAAGCTCCATGTTTAAAAGCAAACTACATGAAAAATAAACTTAAATGACATTAGTTAAAATTTTCCAGGG
>NW_004524767.1:1357383-1367608 GCF_000260255.1 Octodon degus | reverse complement strand
CACACACAAATAAATTTAAATAAAAAATAAAATTTTCCAAATTTTCCTGTGCCATCCATTTTATATAAGTTCCCCTTCATCCAGATCTCACAGTTCTGTGAACTTGATTCCATTATTTTCTTTATTTTGGGGGAAATGTTGAGGTGGTGTTGGGAGATAAATTTTACTTTGTTTCTCTTTGCTTTGATGTATGGCTCCAGCACTTACTGTGTCATCTTGAGCAAGTTCTTATCTTTACGTACTCAAAATTTCTTAGTAATGAAATCAGACAACACTTGTAATACCTGACAGTATTATCACTGATGGCAAAATTAGATAAAATGATCACACTACTAGGGAAAATGCCTGACACACAAAATGCTTAGGAGATATTTGATAACAGAAAACGTAGTTAACATTTCCATTAACAAATCCAACAAGACTAGGAGTTGGGTCCATTTCATCTAAAATAGCACATCTGCAGGCAAGGACGATAGCTTGGTGCCTAAGAGCCTTCCTGGCAAGCTCGAGGAACCATACTGATCCCTGGTACCACATACTGTTCTGCTCTGCCCTGGCACGCTGAGTTGGCACCGAGTCCAGGAGTGATGGCATATGGATGTAATCCCAGAGGTGGGCAGGCTTAGACAAGAGGATCACTATGAGCCAGAGCTGTGTAGGAAGACTGATACCAAATGCATAAATAAATAAAAAAGAATTTTTAAAATAATGAAATCTCACATTCTCAATCTCTGTTCAAGGTTCTTACTGAACAGGTCATAAACCTAAATCGGATGATTCCTCAGGCCTCTGAAAGGTTATTACTATTGGAAGAACTCAGGATGGTTCCCCCTCCACTTTAAATGAGAAAGGAGCTTATTGACCATGTCTATATCAATTTTTTTGGAAAAATGACTATTCACATTAGGTTGTCTTTTTAATAATTTGGTGTAAGAATACTTTGTATATTTTGGATTCCAATCCTTATCAAATACATCATTTACAATATTTTCTAGCATTCTGTGGGTTGTATTTTTTATTTTCCTAAAGGTATTTATTTACAACACAAAAGTTTTTAATTCTTACGTAGTTCCAGATTATCTTTTTTTTTGTCTTCTGTGCTTTGTTAGTCTAAGACCCATTGTACAACCCAAAGTCATGTTTTTTTTATCCTTTTTACTGTTTTAAAGAACATTTAAAAATAGTAAAAAAAAAAAAACCAGATTTTCACTGAATGAAATGATAAGAATTCAACAATGGTTGTTATATTACCTATTGTTGTCTTCAATTAATTATGGTTACCAGATATAACCATGCAAACTTGGTCAAAAATTATAAAAAATTAACAAGGAGAGAGGAAAACATTTGAATATTAGCTGCTTCTTTCAATAGACCAACAGAAATCAGCAGTACAATTATCTAAGCCATACGATGTATTTCTTTTTTTTCTTTTTTCTTTCTTTTCTCCTCTCCCTAAACCCAGTACTTTCTTCCCATTGAACGGTTTCTTTCCCTTTCACCATATCTATTATAACATTCAGATTTTATTTACTCTTTCATGTTCTTACACTAGAGAGACAATACAATGTTTGCACATGTGGGGCTGGGTGTGTTTCCAAAAGAACTGAAAATATCATACATAACATAGATGTGCACCTATGTTTGTAGCAACACAATTTGTCATAACTAAATCTTAGAGATAGCCTAAATGCTCATTGCCTGAGGAATGGATAAAAAAGAGATGGTATTTTTACAAAATGGCATATTACTCAGCTATTAAAAAGATAAAGTCAAGGCTTTTATAAGTAAGTGGATGCAACTAGAGACCATACTCATAAATGAAATAAATTTTAGTCATAATTTTCTCAGAAGATTGTTAGCTGGTATATTTATGTCTAAAATACATTTTGATTTAACTGTCTGCATGCCACGAACCCTAGGCCCAAATTGATTGTTCTGTATGTAAAGTTACAATTATCTCAGCACAATTTTTTAAAAGACTGTTCTCACTATGCCTTCCAGATAGCTCAGGGGATTAAAGCATCTGCTCAGGCAGAAGCAGGGACCAGGATGTGATCCCTGGCATGCCGTGCCCACCTTGCCTTCAGGGCGCATTGAGACTGGGCAACACGCACCTGTAATCCCAGCGCTTGGGAGGCTAAACACAGGAGGATCATTATGAGTCCAATCTGAGTAGTGAGACCCTGTAAACCCTGTACTAAATACTTAAAAGAAAAAAAAAAAGACTGTTCTCGCTTTTTTTCTCAGGATGGTGGACCCTGGGTAACGTCGCCGTTACTCTGTGGAGACAACTGTTGATATTGGCGAAGTCGAAGTTAGGACTGGAGGCAATTTGCTGTCTTCAGTCAAGTTGAGGGTATAAAAATGTAGAGCAATAAGACCTTAGAGAAGCAGAACCAGACTCCAAGGAAGCATCATCAGCATCACCACTAGCAGCAGCCGCTGCAAATGGGCAACAGGCCAGTAGCCAAAACGAAGGTTTGACTATTGACCTGAAGAATTTTAGGAAACCAGGAGAGAAGACATTTACCTAACATAGCCGCCTCTTTGTGGGCAACCTTCCCCCTGATATCATTGAGGAGGAAATGAGGAAACTATTTGAGAAATATGGGAAAGCTGGAGAAGTTTTCGTTCATACGAATAAAGGCTTTAGTTTTATCTGCTTGGAAACACAAACCCTTGTAGAGATTGCCAAAGTGGAACTGGATAATACGCCTATCCGTGAAAAACAACTGCGCATGCGCTCTGCCTGCCATAGTGCATCCCTTACAGTCCGAAACCTTCCTCAGTACGTGTCCAATGAACTACTGGAAGAAGCCTTTCCTGTGTTTGGCCGGGTGGAAAGGGCTGTAGTCATTGTGGACGCTCGAGAAAGACCCTCAGGAAAAGGCATTTTGAGTTCTCAGGGAAGACAGCTGCACGGAAAGTTCTGGACAGATGCAGTGAAAGGTCTTTCCTGCTAACCACATTTCTTTGGCCTGTGACTATGGAGCCTGTGGACCAGTTAGATGATGAAGAAAGACTTCCAGAAAAGCTTGTTATAAATAACCAGCAATTTCACAAGGAGTGAGAGCAGCCACCTCAATTTGCACAGCTTGGCTCCTTTGTATAGGAATATGCCACGCACTTGAAGGCACTTATTGAGATGCGGAAGCAGCAGCAGGATTAAGTGGACCACAACATCAAGGAAGCCCATGAGAAGCTGGAGATGGAGATGGAGGCTGCTCACCATGAGCACCAGGTTATGCTGATGAGGCAGGATTTGATGAGACGCTAAGAACTTTGGAGAATGGAAGAGCTTCATAACCAAGAGGTCCAAAAACAAAAGCAACTGGAGCTCAGGCAAGAAGAGGAGAGTAGGCACCGAGAAGAGGAAATGTGGCGGCAACAAGAAGTGATGATGCGGCAACAGCAGGAAGGGTTCAAAGGAACTTTCCCTGATGCACGAGAACATGAGATACGGATGGGTCAGATGGCTATGGAAGGTGCTATGGGCATAAGCAACAGGGGCACCATGCCCCCTGCTCCGGTGCCAGCTGGTACCCCAGCTCCTCCAGGACCTGCCCCTGTGATGCCTGATGGAAAGTTGGGATTGATGCCACCAACAAGTGAACACTTTGGCAAGGCTGCTACGATGGAAGGAATTGGGGCAATTGGTGGAACACCCCCTGCTTTCAACCATGCAGCTCCTGGAGCTGAATATGCTCCAAACAAATGTCACTGATACTAATAAAGCTGCAGTGTCTAGTTTCCTGAAACCCATAAAAGAAGGAACCCTGTAGGACTACACAGAATTCTACCTTAAAAAAGGGTTAGAGATTGCACCCAATAGTGAGGTTTTCCCTACATATACTACTCTAATGGAGTATGCTGAGGGCAGAGGGCAAGGGAGGAGTGATATTTAACAAATTCTGTGTGATTTGTTTAATTGGTTCTGTGTGATGCATTCCCGAAATTTCTAATATAATGAATTATTGAAGGCTTGGGTGAACCATGACAGGATGAATCCTTAGAGTCCCATTGATCTTGAGCATTCCAGGGGTTTTTTGGTCCACTGTGTTTTATTTGCTTTCTACAGCTCTCATGCCCAGAGACACTGCCATGTACACCACAAAAATCAAACATCTCCCAGTGACCTTAGCCCCATTGCTCATTTGCTCCCAGGTGAGAGTTCAGGCAAATGTCCACAGAGGCGACACACAGCATAGGTATGCTTCTGTTCTATCCCATAGATTACCCTTTCATGTACTAAAGACATTTTCTCTTAGAGATTTTCATTTTAGTATAACTTTTTAAAAAAATCTTGTGTTAACTTGTCTCCATCTTTCTCTTGGTAAGGACATTCAAGAAATGACATTTTTGTGTTTATGTTGCTGTTCACAGCTTTTCTTGATAGGCTTAGAGTACGATCTTGGGAATAGGGTTGCTGTATGCTGAAGTTCTGACAGCAGCTCTTAGCCTTGCCTATCTTAGATAATTATGCTGTGAATTTTTCATTGGTGCACCATGTTTGATTTATCCCTGATACCTTAAATTTGGAGTTTTTCTGAGAAATGGAACAGTAATACAGCATCAACTTATTAAAGTACATTTTAAACCTTTAAAAAAAAAGACTAATCTCTTTCATGATGAACTGTTTTGGCACTCATAAAATCAGCTGATCATAAATGTAAGAGTTTATTTCTGGATTCTCAGTTCCATTCTATTAAGCTATTTATTTGTTCTTAGGATTTTTTTAAATTTTAAAGCAAATTTTATAACAATAAAAATGACAAGATGACAGGAAATTAACAATGGTTATTATATTGCACATTGTTATCTTCAAAGTAGTTGGTCAGATCACCAGATAGAGGCACGTAAAACTGATCAAGCAATATAAACACTAACTGTTCCTTTTATACAACTAATAGAAATTAGTAGTAGGATTATCTTAGCCATTTTTTATATATTCCTCCTATACATTCCTTCCTTCTTTCCTCATTTCCCCCATCCCAGTTGTTCTTTCCTTTCTGAGTAGGATGTGTTGATGTTGTTTTGTAGCAACTTTTCAAAATAAGAAATGTGAACTGTACAACCTGGTGCCTTTTCAAGATTCTTTTGCATATCCTGAGTTCTGTGCACTGACATATGAATTATAAAATCACTTTGTTGATCTCTGAAGAAAAACAACCAGTCAGTATTTTAATAAAAATTGTGTTGAGTGTGCAGCTAAACTTTGAAAATATTCTGATCTAAGACATAAAATATCTTTTGAGTCAAGCATATAAAATATCTTTCCACTTATTGAGATCTTTGTCAACCTCATTCAAAAATATTTTAACTTTTTACTTGTTTTATTAAAACTACACTTAAAGTATTGCATTCTTTTTAAGTACTATTATGCATGGGACTGTTTCCTGAAGTTCATTTTCTGGACTGCTCATTACTAATATATAAAATTGCAATGGAATGTGTACAGTGATCTTATATCCTTACCTGTTTCTAAACTTGATAATTGGCTCTAATAATTTCCCTATAATTTTCTCTAAGATCTTCAGGCATGTAATCAGCAAACAGAGGTAGTTTTAACTCTTCCTTTCCTATCAAAATATATTTTATTTATTTTCCAGACACCATTCTTTCTTTTTTCCATTTATGTATTTGGCACAGGGTCTCACTATGCAGCTCAGATGCATAGTGATCCTTCTGTTTTCAGCCTCCCCAGCACTGGGATTACAAGGGTGCACCACTATGCCTGGACTTGGTTGCTGGCTCAGTGTGAGGATCAAACCGTGGTCCCTGCACTTGCCAAAGCAGGCATTTAATCTACTGAGCAAACTTGCTGGCCCTTCCAGACCCCATTCTGAGGCTGCTCAGGAAGCTCCAGCCATCAGCCATATAGTAGCACACAAAATACACTTCTTTGAAAGTTCCAAGGGTTTTAAGAGCTATGTGATAATAATATGGACAAAGACTATACATGCATCTTATTAAAAACAAAATGGTACAAATAGAATAGAGAGTGAGAGCTGTACGTCTTCTCAATAGATGAAGGAAAAGCATTTGGCCAATTGTAACTTTAAAAAGAAGTATAAATACAATGCCATAAAACAAGATTAGAAGGGAATATCATAAATGACTAAAAGTATTTATTCAAAGCTCAGGGTTAATATATGTAGGAGCGGCAGACTTAAAATTCCCCACATCAAAAACAAGGAAAAAATGCGTGTGTGTCCAACTTTCCTTCAGCCTGTATGGAAAGCTCTAACCTCAGATTGGGGTCTGGTTGCAAAGGGAGCCAACCTTGCTCCCAGAGGGTTGAGCTTTCATCCCCACTGCCTGACCTCTAGCGAGGAAAGGGACAGGAGTTGAAGGTGAAGTTGATCACCAATGGCCAATGTCTTACTTTTCTCATTGCTGAGGCGAAATACTCAATACCCACAACTTAAATTTGGAAAACTGTTTAATTCATAGTTTCTGTCCACAAAATTCACTGGCTCCAAGGCAGGGTGGCACATGGCAGAGGGGCAACAGTTCATGGCAGAGGGAGACAGCAGGACAACAAGCAAGAGAACAAGACAAGCCCTTTCTGTCCTTTACATGATATGGAGTCTGCCAGGATTGGGGCGGTGACAGTCCAATCAGTAGACTGAGTCAGCAGGCCCAGCATTATTACACTGCAAATCCATCACATGCTCTAGATTCAGCTACAAGCTACCCCCTCCCCATAATGATATGAAGCTCTGAGAGGACATCTAGAGAAAACATAAGAGCCAATGATTTTTTAAAAACCTGCCCATGTACAGAAACACTGCATACACACACACACACACACACACACACACACACACACACACATACACACACAGATGAATAAAAGGATCAAGTTTCACAGAGACTCCAGGGTCCTTAATACAGGGCACTGCTACCCAAATGCCCATCAACTGAGGAATAGAAAAAGAAGATGTGATATTTTTATACAATGGAGTATAATTCAACTATTAAAAAGGATAAATTTGAGGCCTTTATCAGTGAATGGATGCAACTAGAGACCATTGTCTTATTTGAAATAAATCATACCTGCATGTGTAAACATCAGATTGTCTCTTTGGTGTAAGAACCTGAAAAAGTAAATAAAATTTGAAGGGTAGAAGAGATATTGTGAAAAGGGAATGAATCTATCTAAAGGAAAGAATTACTGAGAGGAGACAAAGGACAGGAGAGAAAATGGGAGAAAGAGACATATCTATATACGTATGCAGAATGGCTTGGATAATTGTATTGTGTATTTCTGCTGGTCTACAGACAGAAGCAGTTAATGCTTGATTTTTTTGCCTTCTGTTCTCATTTTTTTCTTCTCTCTTTCTGTTATTAATTTCTCATAACTTTTCTCTCTTTTTTTTTTTTTCCTGTTGAAAACCAGCTAGAGTTCTCCAGAGAAGACCATGTGAAAGGCTTTGGGAACTGTTCCAGGCATGTGACCAGGATCTTGCAATTAACAAGCTATAACTTCTTCTTCAGCCATCTTTACTACACCCTAATCTCCTATATGAGTATGACACACTTTCATTTACTAAGTTTTGGATGTTAAAACAACTGTATTTCTAGGATAAATCATACTTGCTCATTGAATGCAGTCCTTTTTCTATTTGGATAAATTGGTATCCTAATATCATGTTGTAGATTTTGTGTTTATATTCATTAGAAATGTGGGTCTGCTTGGGCATGGTGGCATGTGCCTATAGTCCCAGCCCTCCAGTTGCTGAGACTGGAAGATTACTGTGAGTTTCAGGCTAGCCGGGCTATACAGTGAGTTCTATTCCAGCCCAAAGTACAGAGTAAGACCTTATCTCAGAGAACGAGAAGGAGGAGGAGGAGGAGGAAGAGGGGGAGGAGGAGGATGGGGAGGGGGAGGAGGGAAAGAAAGAAAGAAAGAAAGAAAGAAAGAAAGAAAGAAAGAAAGAAAGAAAGGTTTTCTGAAGTTCTTTGGTCATATCTCTGTCTGGTTTTAGTATCAGAAGAATATCCTCTGAGTAGAATAAATTGCAAAGAGTTTCCTATGCTTTTAAGTAAAATGAGTGTTTCCTTATTCTTGGAAGCATTTGTGAGGAACTGGTGCCTCTTTCTCTTTGAATGTTTTTAGCATTCACCTGTGAATTCATCTGTACTGGCCTATCTTCCTTATAGATAAGCCTTTGTTTCATTAGAAAATACCCCTGTTCAACTTTAGTAAATATTTTTGGTTTTGAAATCTATTTTGACTATTATTAGCATGGTTATTTCTGCTCTTTTATTTATGTTATTTTCATAATATATCTTTTCCCATCCTTTTGCTTTCAAACACATACTTTTAACTAAGTGTTTGATGAGGACAGTCCACAGTTGGATATTGGTTCTTTTTTGTCTTATATGATCATGTCTGCCTTTTGGTTAGATTATTTAATCAATTCACATTCAGTGTGGCTTTCACTTGGTCAACAGGGTTACATTTGTATTTATCATTTTGACCTTTTTGTTTTGTGGGTGGGGTCTATGTTGCTCAGGTTGGACTCAAGAGATCCTGCCTCAGTTTCCCAAGTAGTTGTGACAACAGGTGTTCATCAGCATCCTGGATGCTTTGTGTTTTCTATGTATCTTGCCCTTTGTTCCCCTAAACCTTTCCTCCTGTCTTTGTTTGTAATAAGTAGTCATCCTCTATTGGTATCATTCTGTTTATTTTAATGATTTAACTTTTCTAGTTACTCTCTTAGCAACTGATTTAGTGTTTAAATATTATCATCTTTGCATCTACTTAACACATACTTTCACAGTATACAAACAACTGGGACAAGGGAAAAGAGAAAAAAAAAGAAAGAAGGGGAAAAATATATGTACATACACAGGCTAGCTTGGATAATTGTAGTGCTGATTTCTACAAAAGTGCCTATCAAATTTAATGGATAGATAATATACTTTCATGACAAAGAACAACTGAAGAAGTTCCTGACTACCAAACTAACCTTACAAAGAGTACTGACAGATATTCTATAAAGAGACAAAAATAACCACAACTTCAATAACAACAACAAAAAGGATCCACCAAGCAGAATGAGCAATTAAACAGAAGTGAAAAGCAGGGAACCTACAACAGGAAAATAGCATGACAAAGATAAGCCAGTACATGTCAGTTATAACCATCAATGTAAATGGCCTCAATTCACCAATCAAAATGAGACTGGTAGAGTGGATCAAGAAGCAAAATTCAACAAATGATGCACATGAGAAACACATTTATCTTAAAATAAATTGATAGACTGAAAGTCAAAGGATGGAAAACAATACTCAATGTGACAGGAACCCAGAAAAAAGCAGGGGTAGCTATTCTGGTGGCTGACCATATCAACTTTGAGCTAAGAATGATTTAAAAAGATAAAGAAGGTCACTACATACTTATTAGGATAAAATTGCAAGAGGAAGAGATAATATTCATATATACATATATCCCCAATGTAGGAGCACCCAATTATATAAGACTAGTTTTAACAAACATGAAAAATCAAATGAGCAATAATGCAATTGTAATGGGAGACTTTAGCTTGCCATTGTTGCAAAGAGATAGATCAACTAGGCAAAAAAATCAGCAAAGAAATAACAGAACTAAACCAAACTTGCAAAGAAATGAACTTAGTAGATCTTTACAGAATGTTCTATACAACAACATCAGAATACACATACTACTCAGGTACACATGGGATGTTCTCCTGTGGGTGTCCAGCCCTCAAAAAAGGGTAGAGGGAAGATGGAATGAAAAGAAAGAAAACTATGGTTAGGAGGTCTGGACTGCTGGTCCAGCAAATGGGTTTATTTTACTTTAAGCTTGTATATCAGAAAATTTTGGCCCTCTGCCCAACATTTGTCCCAGTTAACTCTAAACCTTCTGACCATAACAACTTTGAGCTAAGAGTGATTAAAAAAGATAAAGGTCACTGGGACCAGAATAGTTTCCCAGGGCCAAGCTGATAAACAGAAGACACTGGATCTACTGTTGGGTCCATTGCCCAAACTATGGGATAAGGAAGTTGGCACATTGCCACATTTTACTTCGTTAACAGACTATCTCTTCAGCAAGGTCAAATCTTTTCATATGGGCTCCAACATCCTCCAAAACAGACTATACACTAGCACATAAAGTATGCCTAAATAAATGCAAAGGAATTGAAGTTATTTCATGAATATTATCTGACCACAGTGCAGTGAAACTGGAAAT
>NW_004524767.1:1355308-1357217 GCF_000260255.1 Octodon degus | reverse complement strand
CACAGTCTCAATTGCCTTTTCAGTGCACCCTGGGGGTGGGACTGGCACAGAATGCCAGGAATCAAACCCCAGTCCCTGCATCTGCCTAAGCAGGCACTTTAATCCGCTGAACTATCTGACCAAAACTGGAAAATATTGACAAAAGAAACTGAAGAAACATCATAAACACATGGAAATTAATGAATACCCTCCTGAAGAATAAATGGGTCACAAATGAAATTAAACAATATTTACATCAATCAAAAACGCATATACAACTTACGAGAAACTGCGAGATGTAATGAAAGCTGTCTTCAAAGAAAGATTTATAATGGCAAATTCTTACATCAGGAAAACAGTTTCCCAAATAAAGTTTTATGCTGCACCTCAAGTTCCTGGAAAAAGAAAAGCAAATCAAGCCCAAAGAAGGCAAGAAATTATAAAGATCAGAGGAATGGAGTAAATTATGAAGAAGATAATACATCACAACCAAGTAGGATTCATCCCAAGAATGCAATGGTACAAAATATGCAAATCTATAAACATAATGCACCACATCAAGAGAGCCAAAGATAAAAATCACATGATCATCTCAATAGATGCAGAAAAAGCTATTAACAAAGTTCAACACTCATTTGATTTTAAAGAAAACCTACAAAAAATTGGAATAGAAGGTCTTAACCTCAACTTGCTAAAAGCCTTCTATGACAAACCAGCAACCAACTAAAATGATAAAAACTGAAAGCCTTCACTTTAAATCAGGAACAAGAAAAGATGTCCACTGTCAACATTACTATTCAATATAATTCTGGAAACATTAGTCAGACAACAGAAAGAAATAAAAGGAATAATGATTGGAAAGGAAGATGTGAAATTTCATTATTTGCACATGACAAAGATCCCATTCAACCCAGCTATCCCCCTTTAGGTATTTTTCCAAATGAACCAAAAAACTAAGTAATTGCACTGAAGATAGCAGTGTGTAATACTAGGGTCATGCTTGGAATGCCTGTCTTTCTGGTCTTCTAAATACATACTGCTTGTCATGTCATACTAATTACTGCCATATTGTCTCTCAAATAAATGTTTGTTTTTTTAAAAAGGTAATAAATGAAAACACAACACAAGAAAACAAGTCATAGGACTGTCCTACTATCATGCTATATATGGTTAGATTTCTAAATTTCTGTGTAAAAATACATAATTGTTTATTCCTATTTTTTAAATATTTTTTATTTTTCTATTTTTTTCTTTTTTTTCTGCACATTTTGCAGGGATTTAATGCTTAACATCTCAATACTTGATGGAAAATACCTGTTCCATGTCATATCTAAGATGTTTGATATTCAGACAAGATAGTGAGGTTAAGCTAAACTGCCTATGTTACAGGGTAATAATATCATTAAGCTTCTCTTCTGGAGGATTAACAACTTACATTTGCAGATCAAAAATTAGAGAAAAAGAAAGGCTACAAGGACAGCCAACATTTTGGCCCTAGCCTTTCAAGGTCAGTGAGGACTCAGGACATAGGAGAACCTGTACTGTAACATCCTATAACTCAGTTGTGTCCCAAACTTACTGATCAAGGAGATTATGAGGCCACAGAGGAAAGTGATCAATGATGTAGAGTGTGCCTAAGGAGAGTCACATGGAGAGAAAACTTTCTCTTAGGCTTTCACAGAGAGCAAATTGGTCAAGCAATGGTTGTGACTCATCCACATGGCTGACACTGACAAAGGATCTACACACTGTGGCACAGGGTTTCAGGGTAAATCCTGAAGGGATTTGACTGACCTTGGCAGATACAAAAGTTACATTTCTTGTTATATAGGTCTTGCTTTATCTTGGTCTTAACCATGCAGCAGAAAAGTATAAAAACAAGGTATAAAAAGTAAAGCCATGGGGCTGGAGAGATGGCTCGGTGGTCTAA
>NW_004524767.1:1342859-1354127 GCF_000260255.1 Octodon degus | reverse complement strand
CCTCACTTATCACACACATTATATTCCAGACACCCCCACCATAAATGAAAATCAGGGAAGTAGCAACATTATATATATTTCCCACATTCTTATAAACCTTTATCACATTTTTAAAAACACTTCTAATATTCTTAACCATTTTCTAAATTTGTAAACCTATGTAATTTTAACAACATACTACACTACATGGTACTGCAAAATCCTGCAATATGGCAAAAAATCTGAGATAATTATTTTAGATTACTGTATTTTGAGAGCTGGCCAAATAGTTCAGCGGACTAAAGCACCTGCAAGCAGACTCAGGGCCTGGGGGTTCGATCCCCAGACCTACTGTGCTTCCCCGCCCCAGTGGTGCCTCTCGCTTGGGAGGCTGTAAACAGGTGGATCACTACAAGTCCCATCTAGTAGTGAGACCCTGAACACCTTGTAGACCCTTCCCTAAAATACAGAAAAAAATAAATATTTTTCGAGAACCAGTTAAACAGTGAGTCCACAAAAGTCAAACTGAAACAGCTAGGGACAACTTTATCTTGTTTAGTGACATTCAGTATCTTTTCTAATGGTTTTTCCCCCCTATCCTTTTGTACTCTTTTTTAAAAATCGTGGTCTGCTGTGGAAGCCTGTTTGTCTTTGTCTCTGGTGCCTCCTGCCGGAGGAGAACTCTGCCAACAGCAGGGCCAACCAGACACAGCCTTGACCGTGGACCAGAACACTAATAAACCTCTTTTTTGTAACTGAGTCTGCAGTATTTTGTTTTTAATAATGCTACATGGGGAGTCACTGAAAGCCGCAGGGAGTGGGGTGAGGCACCCTCTCCCCAGGTCAGGTGCAAGGGCAAGAGTCACTAAAAGAGGCTGGGGTGGGGATGAAGAGGAAGCATGGCTTCCTTTGAGGACCAGGCCTGACCCCAGTGCTGTCTCTCTGTGCGAGGTGCGAGAAAGCGGCCTCCGCCCGCGGTGTCCGTGGACACCGTGTTCCCCATGAGGGGAGCAGACGAAAGTGAGCGGGCCTCAGGCTCCCCGGGGTACCGTACAATCACAGTTCCCTTCGGGTGCGCGCCCCTCCTGGCAACGCTTGGCTGGACTAGGACGGAAGCAAACCTCTAAGAGGAGAGAACGGTGACTGCTGAGCTGGCCTGGACGGGAGATGTACCTGGCAGTGCCCGGGAAGGCGATGAGCTCTGCCCCCGAAGTCACTAGGAGTGGGACGGGGAAGATGGAGGCGCAGACTTCCGGGGAGTTTCATCCTAAAAGCCCGGAGCAGCGCACATGAGCCCCGACCAGGGCAGCTGCTCAGCCCGCGACCCCTGGACCCCGCTGAGCCGGCCACAGCTCGCCGCCAAGGTGGGCGGCGAGAAAGAACCGGCTGCCGAGCACTCGCCTGGGAGCAATCAAAATTCAGTGTGATTTTACTAAATTTGTACTACACCACACACACACACACACACACACACACACACACACACACACACACACACACAGAATCCTGACATAAAAAAAAAAATCTTAAGTAGATCCCTCATAAATCAACGACGGTAAACAGAAAGCATTGGGTGGGCAAGAACAGCTTCTTCTCTTGTGCCCACCAAATCCGGGTGGTTTGATTAGCTGATCAATTAGAGTAGAGGGAAGAAGCCGAGACACCGAGAGGAAGCCGAAGGGCTGCCACCCCAGGGCCTCCAGCGTGCCCAGAGTCAGAGCAGAGCCCAGTGGAGAACCCCGCTAGCCCCGCAGCCCAGCGCTCCGGCCGGATCAAGTCCTCCCGGGACCTTGGCGACCTGGGCCGGATGGCAGCCGTCCAGTGAGAGGCGCAGACCTGGCAGGAGGCGGCCCTGCTTCAGAGGAAGGACGCGGAGGAGACAGCGAAAAAGCAGTGACTACTGGTCAGCTCCGGGCCCAGCCACCACTCCCAGCCCTCCGGTCCGCGGCGGACCCGGCTCTCAGCCTGCCTGCCTCAGCTGGGATTCCTTTTTCTGTACAATACCTTTGTACGGTAATAAACACTGGTGACTATTTAAAAAAGAAATTATATACCAATTTTATGAAATTATCAATGTGCTGATTTGCCGAATGCCCATTTCTCCCACAGGACTGCAAGTTCCTCGGACCCAGAGGCCGCAGAGCCCAGTACCAGTATGACCCGACATATAGTAAACCTATAATCAACATTTGCCGAACAAATGAATTAATAAATGCAGAAATTAAAAATCTTAAATCTTTCAGACATAGTCACAACTGTGCTTTGCCGCGTCTACATATGTGAAACAGCCTGACCAGCAGTTAAGACCATTACAAATGAGGTTCTGTGGGATAAAAAGAAACATGAGGGAAGAAAAGAAAAGCGAACGAGTCCCTGCAGAAAGAAATTCCTTTTCTCTGAAAATGCTGTTTAAGTTAAAACTTTGCAACTTCTTGGTAAAAGAGGGCTTCTGAGAAATACCACAGGATCAATCTGATGGGGAAAGACCCCTCTGCAAAGTGGCTGGTGCCAGTACTGTGATTTTCTCCCTCCAGTGTCTCTTGAGGTAATATTTCATCCCAAGGTGACTGAAGTCCCTGAGATTTCAAGAACAGGCCGGCCTTCTTTTACAAGCAACAGTAAAAAATTTTTGAGCAGCTAAGCGTGTTACCAGGGAATTAATAATAAATCTGTACAGATTGATATTCCCCTGAGATAAAAGGAAAGAAAAAAATGTTAAAAAACCGATGCTTCTGGCAAATGAAAAGCTAATGGAGTGTACATCTCTCCAGGGGAAGGGAGGGCTGCAGCCTCTCACTCCCCAGACTGAAAGCTGCCCTGCTGGAGGGTACAGGCAGGACTCTCACCTGCGTTGTGACAGCGACACCACTGACAGGCGCCAACCCCAGCAGGTTCTGGGGTTACCAGGCCTGCTCCTCACCAGCCCTGCATGCTGAGTCTCTGTCTGGAACAGGAAGAACAGACAATTTCTTCATGATGTATGCAGGATTCTGCAGAGGGCTGCACGCACTGGCTAGCATCATTTAAGGAATCAGTGTGCTTTTGAACCTTTTCCCATGATACGATCTGTGTTTCTAGGTAATTTAATCTTTAGCCAAAGAATCCTTTATTTCACATAGTCTACCAACTCTTTACTTAGTCACATAGTACTCTATTTTAAAAACAAATCAAGGTTGCAGCCTCAGGAAACTTTTCTTATCCAATTCTATAGACACGATTTCTTCCAAAGTGTAAATCATCTTTCTTTCAAATTCATCTCCTTCTACCAACATCTCCATCCCTATACTCACTAGGCACCAGCAGTTATAAGAGCACTGGAGCCAGGATCTCTGCTTTCTATAATTTTACCCCAAGATAGAATATAGAATCCGGCACTTTGCAAGTAATCAGTAGATATGTTACAAAAACAGATACACATACAAGATATATCAAGACAAGCTAACTTTGATCAACCATCTTTGGACAACAAATACTTGGCCATGAGGTAACAGGAAGCTGTTGTCTTACTCTTGTCTTGTTGCATGGACAAATACCTGACACTCAAAATGAAGCAAGGAAAGCTTTATTTAGCTCACAGTTACTGGAGGTTTCAGTCCATACTCAGCTGGCTCCAAGGCAGAGCAGCACATGGCAGAAAGGAACTTTTCATGGCAGCGGCAAAGAGCAAGAGCTCAAAGGGAGCGGAAGCAGCAACTCAAGCAGCTAGCCTCTCTTCCCACCTTACATTGTAATGCAAATTAACTGCCTCAGAGCAGGTGTAGCAACCATACTCACAATAATCAGTCACAAACTCCAGATGCCACCCCATGACTGCAAGAGGCTTTGGGGGGACTCCTAGACACAAACTATAACAATCTGCTCGTGGACCCCCAAAGACTCATGCTCATCCCTTTATGCCAAAGCCATTCTAGTCCATCTCTAAGAGTTGCCAAAGTCCCAACAGTTTCAGCATTGCTGAAAAATTCAAGTCCCAAGTCTCCTCCAAGATCCAAGTTAAACTCTCAACTGTGAGCCCCTGTACAAATGAAAACTTAAACACTTGCAACATTCAAAAGCACAAGATAAACATTACCATTCCAAAAGGTACACACAGCAGGATACCAAGCATTGGGACCAACATAAGTCCAACATCCAGCAGGGCAAGCATTAAATCCTGTAGGTCCTTGTGGAATATCCAAAGCAATCTGTGCCCTCTTGTGAACTCCATGTGGCTCTGCCCCTGTGGCACTCATGGTGGTAGCTCCCAGGGTGTCTCTCTTAGGCTGGCTTTGCTCCCTCCTTGCAGTTTCCCTTAGATGATCCACATTCCTGGCTTTTCCAAACTTCTGGGATTTCCATGGAATATACTTCTCACTCACAGCTTCACACACTGCCCTCTCAGGGGCACACTGCCTGGCCTCCCAGGCCTTCTTCTGAAATCGAGGTGGAAACCTTCTTAACCTAAAACCATCACCATGTGGATGATGCCAACTTCTGCTGTCAGCTGGATCAGTAGCCAGGTTTCCTTCTCTCTTGGATGTAGTTGTTGAGTGCCTGGGTGGCTGATCACTCTGACCCTGATTCCAAGGAACAAATTCTCCATACTGGCACCATTCTAGAACCTGGTATGGCCCCTGCTGCCACTCTGGTATGTGGGGCATGGGGCTCCATGGCTTTCCCCTCAAGGCAAAGTCCCCGACATTTGCAATTCTGAGGCTGCAGAGGGTGGAGACCTGTGGTCTCCTGTGATGCCCTCAGGTGATTCTTTCCATTCTCTTGTTCCTTCTCCCTAATGGAGATTCTCTTAGCTCCATCTTTGTAGTCCATAGCTTTCTTGGCACTTTCTTTCTGGCCAAACTCACATTTTGGACTATCCTCCTGGGCTCCTTGCTCTTCATTCTCAACATAAATCTGGCTAAAAGCCCCCAGCAACAACCAGGCCACTGCCCCAATATTTGGCTGCTTCGAAATATCTTTTGCCATATTGATCAGTCCACCATGCCTAAACTCAGTCTCAGGAAAAGTCTCTTGACAAGAGCAAAATGCAGACAAAGCTCCCTCCAAGCCATAACAGACACTGTCCAGAGCGCAACAGCCAATGTATTCCTTCCCAGTAGAAACCTCCCCAGCCTGGTCTTCACAGGCCAGCTTTCTATCAGCCTTCTAGTCTCTGATCTCTGACCAGAATCTCCCCTACAAAAGAGCTGAAACTGTTCCAGCACTGCATTTGTAGGCAACATCTCCAAACCTTTCCTATCTCTTCCCATAAGTCATTCCGAAAGGTTGCAATCCACATGGTCAGGTTGAGCCACAGCAATGACCCCATTCCTCTGGTACCAAATTCTGTCTTAGTTACTCTTGTCTCTGGGACAAAGACCTGACACTCAAAATGAAGGAAGGAAAGGTTTATTTAGCTCACAGTTACTGGAGGTTTCCATCTATACTCAGCTGGCTCCAAGGCAGAGCAGCACATAGCAGAAAGGAACCTTTCATGGGTGGCAAAGAGCAAGAGCACAAAGGGAGGGGTAGCAGCAGCTCAGGCAGCTAGCTTCTCTTCCCACCTTACATTGTAGTGCAAATTACCTTCCCCAGGGCAGGTGCAACATCCACACCCACAACTCCAGGTGCCACCTAATAACTTCGAGGGGCTTTGGGGGGGACACCTGGACACAACCATAACAGCTGTACTCTGCACCATCATTCAGATACCAGCATCTGTCCAATTAGTGTTTCCACTTTCTCTCTAACCTGCATCAGACAGAAATCAAGAGAACAGCCACTGAGGGGTTTGCAGGGAGATCTTAGGAGCAAAGCCTGAAGGAAATAGCCATCTTTTCCCCTCACATCCTGGAAGCCAGACCTCCGGTTTACAGGCCCACTAACTGGCAGGGAAGCTGGGAAGTACAGCAAAACTGTGTCCCCAAGAGGAGGGAAAGCGATTTGGTGGGACTCTAGCCAAGTTCTCTCATGTTCTTCCCATGTGCAGTGAGTGGCAGAGTGATTGGTGCTGGGAACTGGGCAGATAATCTGTATCCAACAGTAGCAGTGAGATTTGAGAATGGGACTCTGGGAGCCAGAGAAGCAAGGGAAGAAAGAAAAATGGACAGAATAAAGGAAAAGAAGATCTGAACTGAAAGAGTAGGACTAAAAGCTAAGGCAAAGGTTTTGTAACCATAAAGATAGTAACAAATATCACAGATCAGTGTCATCAAGTATCAGCAACAGAACAATGGGAGTGAAGGCAGTTAAACTTCCACCTGCTTCAAGCCCAACTTATTCTAGAAACCAAAACAGGGTAGATTTCATGCAACAGCAATGGGCCTTCATATGCAGAAACAGGAATTCAGAGACAGGTACTTCTGTATTAACAGCCAAAGCCAGGAAGTAGTCTCTGCGAAAGCTACTGCCGTTTGTCTATAAACCCTGCTCATGAGATACAACCAGGAAAAAGAAGGCTCCTCCAGAACCTTGACCCCTGCTTCCCTTGTGTCCTGTTGCACACACACAGACCAGGGGGAAGATTCTAGAAGGTCACACTTTGCTGGCAGAAACAGGCTTCATCATGAAAGACGGGCTTACAGCCCTGCACACATGTGGGAGACAGGCAGGCAGTCCAGCCGTCACCTTGATGACAGCTACTATGCTCAGCCAGGACCAGCGGTGGCTCTATGCACAGTCTCTGATGGCCTGTATGGACCATGCTCCCACTCACCCAAGGGATCCCATGTCCCAGGCATTGGAATGACTGCTTCTTTGTGGGGTTAATTGTGAATTTGTGGGCTGGCCAAATAGCTCAGAGGATTAAGACACCTTCAAGCAGATGGGGGGTATGGAGTTCTAGTCCCAGGCCTGCCATGCAACCTCGCAGGGAGGTGGGCTGAGACAGCAATTGAGACTGGGTGTGGTGGCACACACCTGTAATCCCAGCTCTTGGGAGGCTGTAAACAGGTGGATTATTAAGAGTCCGATCTAGTAGTGACACCCTGAACACCCTGTAGACCCTTCCCTAACATACAAAAAAAAAAAAAAGACCAACTGTGAATGTTTTGATTAATTAGCCTCCACACTGACTTGGCAGTTATTGAGACATGAGAGAGAATTCTGGATTTATTTAGTGTTCAGACCTGCTCCTCTGGGATTCCTTTCTCAGTAAGCAGTAAAACTTCAAGTTCAAAACTGTTTGTATTGGAAAATGTTTTATATGTCTAATTAACTGTTTGTCACTTTGAGGTAAATACAATGATAAAATCTCACAATCCTGTGAAAGGTGATGGATGTGTGTCTTTTTATAGAGCCATGGACCTGGGAATTCAAGAATCAATTTCATGACTCAGAAACAACAACAAAATTATCTAATATGTGAATTTATGCCATGACACATTACTCAGGATGTAACCTTTCAAATGTTTTCTAAAAAATCTTAAAAGCATCTTCCCCACAAGGATTTCCTAGGTCTATACCTCCATAATTCAGTGAAAAAAACTGAAACTGATAGTATTTATCCTGGCTGAGCAGTTCAAGAGTCACGGTAACATTTGTGGGAAGAGAATCCAGCCAAGAGACTGATGATTCCAACTCCTGTCACCAAGTAGGTGATCCAGACTCTTGTGTGTTCAGCTGCAATGAGTTTAGGTAAAATAAGGAAAGCAGAAGCTCATGAAAATTCCACAGACAGATCTTCAGTGACAGCCAAGTCAAGGTGACCAAACCCTGCCACCAGGACTCTGTCTCCTTCATGTAATAAGCTTTCCTTTCACTTTTTATATTTGGTTTATTCTTAAGAGAGTCCATTCAAGGCGGCTAGGGCAGCCTGCCACCAGCAGATGTCTGTGAGCTTACAACTCAGTCTCAATTAAAAGGGACCATCTCACTCCCTGAACATTCATAACCAAAATTTTACATCAGTTTCTGATCATCTCCTCAGGCTTCAGACCCTCTCTGTTACAACCACTGTAGCAAAGAGATAAAATAAGCTGAATTACATAGGGTGTGTCTCCTACCCTGTCCTATGATGGGAAAGGACAGAAAAGGGTTGACACATGGCAATAGGCTTATTATAGCTACATGCTATGGGGAAATACAGTGCACAAAATGAATGATGAGATGATATTTTACCAGAAAAAAAAAAACATAGAATAGGATAGACATCCAACAACAGAAATGTGCTGCTCTACTTACTTATTTAAACAAATCACTTATTCTATGCAAAAAAAAAATAAGACTGTCTCTGTTCATTGCATGTGGAAACACAAAGATAAACAAAAGGGTAATCTTGTTTCCTTAATAATGATTGAATGAAAATGACAAAAAGAAAATTGTTGTAGGTTCACTTTCTTAGTTTATCTTGGTTTGTTTACTCCACCTTGGCATGTAGCATTCTGTCAAGCTTCCAGTTTGTATCTTCAGTGGATAAGCATAGAAGTCCAAAAATGGGATTTGGTCTGGTACAGTTTTAGGAAGATGTAGCTCATACCTAAAGCAAGAGATTGGAAACCACAGAATCTCATCAAGGAAACTAATTCCAGCTTTCCAATCTTAGACTTTTCTACTCTCTTTATGAAGCGCAGAATGACAAAAACCTGGAAAGTCATTGAAGTGTGTTTTCAACTAACAAATCTCCATTGAAGCCCCTTTCACTGTATATTGATCATGCCAACTCCTCCATTCAAATCTTCATATTCTTTTCAGTCTCTTGCCCACCAAAACACGGCTTTAAAGACAAACTTGAACTCATAGCATATTCTCTTTCTCTGCTTTCTGAACATTTTCTCAGTGCAGTATCAATAACAAGAATGGCTTTAACAGTCACTACATCCATGGGGGGGAACCTATTTATACATTTCTTTATTGAGTAACAGAAGGGCAATTCCACTAGTCATTTGTCATCTTCAGCTTGAACATTACCTTTAATTCAAAGCATACAATAGGCACACCTTAACTTTCCCCCAAATTTGCTTTATTCTGGTTTCTCTCTTTTTCAAACACTACTACTAGTTACCCAGTTTCTAAACCAATGGATCTGAAGTTAATCCCACACAATTTCCTGTCTTCAGGTGCTTTGGAAAAAGATGTCACCTTTCATGAGACACCAGTATCGATGGTGAGAACAAATACCTAGAGAAAATGTCATAACTACTCTTAAAGATAGTAAATTGCTCCTAGAAACTCCAAAAATAACTGAGGGTTGTTGCTGTAGAACTATAAGCCAGAGACATGTAAGATATACAGTTTTACCCATAAATTGGTTTAGGGGTAGGTTTTTGTTTTTGTGCTTGTTTTGAGGCAAGGTCTCACTATGTAGTTCAGCATGGTCCTGAACTTGCTCCTGTAGCCCAGGCTGGCCTTTAAACTCATGAGAATCCTCCTGCCTCTGCCTCCTCAGTGCTGGGATTACAGGTATGCACCACCACTCCCAATAACATGTAAATTGAAATTATCTAGATTGAATATCCATCTCTTCCACTATATTGGGTATTGCAGGAAATTATAGGTTCTGTTTTGCTTATCTTCAATCTCTAAAAACCTATGATGGTATCCAACATATAGTAACTAATATTATTTAGTGTTTGAATGAGTGCATTCATAGAAACTGTAACTTGCCAGATCTGTTCATGCTTTTATGCCTGAGGACTTGGTGGAGCTCTCTCCAAGTCTCCCATCACAGAAGGAGCCACAGCTCAACTAGGCCACCTCAGGCCATTCTCAATGAGAGAAACTTCAGGGCAGGGCTGCTGAATGGCTTGTTGCCAAGTCATCCTGCCCTGTCCCTAACATGTCTCTACATGGGTAAGCAAACAGCAGACAGAAGAACAAAAATGAAAGCAGGAACCAAGAGCTCGCTATGCTACAAGCACACTTGCCTCAGAGACTGGGCAGCACCACTCATAATAATTTGTCTTTTTTTTTTTTTACAACTAATGCCAAAAAAAAAGAAGTGCAGTACCATCCCAGAATATAAATGAAATAGAAGAAAGAGGACATTATTTCCACTACATAAATATTTACTAGTCTGTTGAAACTTTGTAGAAGTTGTGATGAATGGGTGCCTGGTTGTGGCCATGGAAGCATTGTGTATTTGCTGAAAGCTATCCAGTAGAAACTGATTATTTTCTTCCTCCTATAATTTTAGGGTTGTATTTTTAAGCATGTTCATTTATTTACCACATGGGATTCCACATTCTTTGTCAGTCTATTTCACTTACATTATAAATCCATGTCAAATGTTCATGGTGGTGACAATTATAAAGTCATTCCATGGAATATAATGAGGCCTGCAGCCAATAAATAAATAATGTTGACCTGAAAAGAATAGCAAAAGCATAACTTATACCCTGAAGTAAGTAGACCTGCTAACTGCTCTACAAAACACCAGGAAAAGGGCACTGTGCCCATGGCACCCCAGCAGCTGAGCTCTCAGGCTCGGTTTTGGAATTTTGGGAGGAGGGAAGAAGGGAATTCACATGCCTACCACAGTTAATAATGACTTCTAAATCTGGCATTTCCTAATAATACAATGAGTTTATATAACAGCTTTTATCCAAGGACCTTACAAAGGCTAAAAAATCAAGCCAGTATTATCAGCATTTGAAAGATAAAGAAGCCCCAGAAGATTATGCAATTTGCCCAAGGTCAAGAAGAAAAACTTGCTAAAGCAAAAATATGATTCAAGGTAACCAACTCCCAGTTTGTTGTTCTAATTATTAGACAATCCTCCTCTGCGCCAGGCTTGAAGCCTTGCCTCAGGTTCTCAAAACCTTCAACAGATCCTGCAGTCCAGGGAATGCTCCCGAAGGGCAGCTGTGGTTAATTGAACATCTTGCAACTTGCAAGGTTCTGTTATTAGTCTCATTAATTAGTCTAAAGCATTTCACACAAAACAAATTCTCAAAACACATGAAAATTAAGGATTTCCCCTTTGTTTTATAATCTCACAAATGAAGATGTTAGAAACAAATTACAATCGAAATAAATGTATTACTTTTTCCTTTATAGCTCAATGGAAAATAAAGTCTTAATTGTGCTGGGTTAGAATGTCCACACAGAGGCTAGAGATATAAAAGCCACCTACTATACTTCCTCCGTGTTGAAGAGACTGTTCTACATTAAATAACATAAAACAATAAGAGTTAATTGCATACTGTCAGCAAAGTGTTCATACTACTGGCCAATAATTTGTTTTCTTTCTTTTTTTCTTTTTTTCTTTCTTTTTTTTTTTTTTTTTTTTTGTGACAAGATCTCATTATATAGTTCATTATAGTTCAGACTGGTCTTGAACTCACTCAGTAGCCCAAGCTGGCCTCGAACGCAAGG
>NW_004524767.1:1340634-1342759 GCF_000260255.1 Octodon degus | reverse complement strand
GGTGTTTTTTGTGACAAGATCTCATTATATAGTTCATTATAGTTCAGACTGGTCTTGAACTCACTCAGTAGCCCAAGCTGGCCTCGAACGCAAGGTGGTCCTCCTGGCTCAGCCTCCCAAGTTCCGGAATTAGAGGCATGCACCACCACCCCCAGCATGAGCAATACTTTCTAAGGTGCTTCCTCCCTTGTCCTTGTGCCCTGCATGTACCATTCTCAAGAACCAGCCTGCCTTGTCTCTCAACTCTCCTTCACAGAAGACCCAACCCGGGATCTCCACTATGCTGAGTCCTCACCTGCTACCAGCACAGTGGCCCTGGATGTGCCTTTCTTTTGTGCCCAGGTGCACTCACCGCTATCCTCCTGGGCCTAAATGGTCTCAGTAGTGAGAGTCAGAATGAGCTCCATGTAAGGAGGGAGGGAATGCGTCTTTATTTTGTAAAACAGAAGCATGCTTATTTCTAATTTTCAGTGACATAGCTTCTTATACTGGAGAATTTAGGAAAATTGTATAAAACTGGAAAATTGAATTTTCCTATTTCGCTTCCAACATACAAAGCACTGAGAGGTCACTCTTCCGCACAGTACCAAAAAAGAAAGCCAAGTAAAATAAAGCCTTGTGACTGTTTCTGGATGCATCAGAGAACTTAAGCTACAGGGGGAGTCTGCCATCCCCCAATAAGGAGAAATGCGTGAATTGCAAAAATTTCAGCTGAGTGCGCCTCACCTGGAGCAGAGGCCTACAGTGTCACCGAGTGGCAGGAATACTGTAAACTAGTGGTAATTCTGATGACTCTGGAGGCTGCACCATGGTGTGAGACTCCTGAGTCTGTACACTTAAGCAACACCCACATTTCTAATATCTGCCCTAAATTTGAAGGCTTAGGTTTGTAATTTTTATTCTGCTCAATTCATCTGCCTTTTCACCAGTATCATAGATGGCTTTTATCAGATTGAGATAAATACCATCTATTTCAATATTCTATAGGTGAGTTTTTGTTTGTTTTTTTAAATCATGAATGGGTCCTGGGCTTTGTCAAAAGCCTTTGCAGCATGTATGGAGATGATTATATGAATTTTGTCCTTAGTACTGTTAATGTGGTGTGCTGCATTTATTGATCTGCATATGTTAAACCATCCCTGCATCCCTGGGATGAATCCCTCTTGGTCATAATGTACAATCTTGATGATTTACTCCATTCTGCTTGCCAGTTATCTTATGGAGGATTTTTGCATCTATGTTCACCAAGGAGACTAGCCTCTAATGCTCTTTTGGTATCCTTCTCTGATTTTGGTGTGAGGGCAATGCTTTCTTCCAGGAATGGATTGGTAGTATTGCTTCACTTTAAATTTCCTTAAAGACTTTGAGAAGTAGTAGTGTTAGGTCTTCTCTAAATTTCTTGTAGAATTCAGTGTAGAATTCAGCAGGGTCTGGCTTTTATTTCCTGGTAGGTTTTTAATCACATCTTGGATTTGATTCATTAATATTGGTTTATTTAAGATCTTTATGTCTTCTTAATTTAACTTTGGTAATTTATATGTATCTAGGAATCTTTCCATTTCTTCTGAATTTTCCATTTTATTAGAATTTCAAATTTTATTAGAATTTCAAATTTTCAAAATAGGTCTAGATGATCTTCTGGATTTCTTCAGGGTCCATTGTGATTTCACTCTTCATTCCTAATTGTATGCACTTAAATCTTTTCTTTCCTTTTTTGTTAAGGATGGATAAGGGCTTGCTGATTTTATTTAATCTTTGAAAGAATCAACTCTTCCATTCATTCTTCATATGTTTTAAGCCTCTGTTACATTAATTTTCACTCTGATCTTTATAATTTCTTCCCTCATAAGAGCTTTTTGGTTTACCTGCTCTTGTTTTTCCAGAAGTTTAAGATTCACTATTAAGTTGTTTGTGCTTTCTCTGTTGTCCTGATATGGGTATTCACTGTCCTAAATTTCCCTCTTAGAACTGCTTAAATTGTGTCCCATAATTTCTGGTGTATTGTATTATCATTATAATTTAATTGTAGAAAATGTCTAATTTCTTTGTTAGTTTCACCTGTGACCCTTTGGTTGTTCAGGAGGGTGCTATAAATTCCATGTATTCAAGGGAAGAATATATATAT
>NW_004524767.1:1334576-1340234 GCF_000260255.1 Octodon degus | reverse complement strand
GAACCGGGAATTGAACTCAGACCCTTGTGCTTGCCAAAGAAGTGCTTATTCTACTGAGCCATCTCCCCAGCCCCCAACTTTTTTTCCCCCAAATCTTGCCAGTATTTTGTTGTTTTGTTTTGTTTTCAGAACCAGAGATTGAACTCAGGCCTTTGCACTTGCCAAGGAAGTGCTTATTCTACTAAGCTATCTCCTCGGCCCCTCTTTTTATTCTTTTTTATTATTATTTTAAATCTCTTACAACGTTTTTTGTTGTTGTTGCTGTTTTTTTATTTAAACCAATCTTGTAGGTTAATGTCTGGTAACCTGAAAAACTAACTTGAGGATAACATCATGCAATACAGCAATCATTGTTGAATTCCTATTACTTTATTTAGTGAGATTTTGTATCATTTCTAATGCTGGTTTTTTTTTTTCTATCACTATTTTGTATTCTTTAAAATTAAAAAGAAAAAGAACCGAGTAAATTTCCTTGTGTTTGTGAAGTTCTTGTGGTTTCTTTTGCCATGATTTACAATTTCATTGCACTTTGGTCTGGTCATATGCATGGGATAATATCTATTCCTTTGCATTTACTTAAACATGTTCTATGAGCTATGTGATCTATTTTGGAGAATCGCCTTATGCAGCTGAGAAAAATGTACATTATGATTCTGTTGGGGGGAATACTGTAAGCATCTACTAAATCCAGTTGTTCAAAAGTTTGTTGCAGGGCTGGGGAGATAGCTCAGTAGAATAAGTGCTTACCTGGCAAGTGCACGGTCCTGAGTTCTATCCCCAGTACCACACACACACACACACACACACACACACACACACACACACACAAAGATTGTTTCAGTTTTAGTATTTCATTGTTAATTTTATATCTAAGGGTCAGTCTTTTGTGACAGTGGGGTAGGGTATTGCAAATCTGCAATACAATTGTATTCATACTTACTTGATTTTTCATACTTATTAATAGTTGTTTTTTGCAATATGTAATAAAGTTTTCAAATACTTTTAACAATAAATAAATAAATAAATATTTGTTTTGTATAATTTAGTTCACCAGTATTTGGTGCATATATATTCATGTTTTCTCTTTCTCTTGGATTTTTTTTCCTTTGCAAGGATGCAGTGACCCTCCGAGTCTCTCTTAATCAGTCCTGGCTTGAAATCCACTTTCTCTGCAAATAGAATAGCTACTGCTGCTTTTTCTGGGTTCCTGTCACATGGAGCCTTGTTTTCCATTCTTTGCTTTTGAGTCTATGACTTTCTTTTTGAATTAAGTATGGTGTGCAGCATATTGTTGCATCTTGCTTCTTGATCCATTTTGCCAGTCTGTAACTTTTGATTGGTGAATGGAGACCACTAACATTGATGGTTACTACTGATGTGCATTGATTTATCATTATTATATTATTTTTCTGTTGTTGGCACCTTTTTTTCCACTCTGCTTACTTGTTTGGCTTGCCTGGTAGATTCATTCTGTTGGGGTTTATGGAGCTGTACTCCTTTTTATCTTTCTAGAATATCCTTCAAAACATTTTGGAGTGCTGGTTTGGTGTTCATAAATGTCCTCTGGTATCTTTGTCATGGAAGTATCTTATATCTCCATCAGTTTTAAAAGATAATTTTGGGGGCACAGCAATCATGGTTGAAGTTTGTTTGCTTTTAGAACTTGAAATATTTCTCTCCAAGTTCTCCTTTACTTGTGGACTTTACAAAGTCAGGTGTGATTCAGATGGGCTTTCTTTATAGGTGATTTGTCTCTCTTCCCTAACAGCTTTAAGATTCCATTCTTGTGTTGAATTTCTGTAATCCTGACTGCTATATGGCTGGCTGTAGACTTTTTTATCTTAACTTACTGAAGTTCTATATGTCTCCTTAACCATATGTCAAATTCTTTTAGTCTACCAGGAATGTTTTCTGCCATGACATCTGTGAACAGTTTTTTTTATATCATGTGTGCTACCTCCTGCTTTTTCACTGACTCTATAATCAATCTTAAGTTATGCTTCTTTGCCTCATCTAGCAGCTGCTCTACTGATTTCTCATGATATCTTGCTATTTTTAAGAAGTATTTCTTTTCAGGGCTGGCCAGATAGCTCAGCACATTAAAGTGTCTGCTTAGGCAGACACAGGGACCAGGGTTTGATCCCTGGAATACTGTGCCAGCCCTGCCCCCAGGGTGTGTTGAGAGGGCAATTGAGACTGGGTGTGGTGGCATGTGCCTGTCATCACAGTGCTTGGGAGACTGAACACAGGAGAATCACTACAAGTCTGACTGGTGTTGTGAGACCCTGTAAATCCTGTACTAAACATATAAAAAAAGAAAACAGAAATATTTCTTCGCATAATCCCTAACTGCAAGCCTGTCTTCAATGTCTGAGATCCTGTCCTCATATTGGCTTAATCTGCTATAATACTTTCAACGGAATTTTTATTCTCCTGAATATATGCTTGAATCAGCCTTATGGATTTCACTTCTTTCCTATGCTGAGTATTCATGGCTTCCATAATTTTCTTAAGCTCATCTATTTTTTGTCTATATTTGTTCTAGGGTCACTAAACATGGTTTTCATTTTGGATACTATCTCTGTGGTTATCTAAGAAATTATTTCTGATTTGATTATTTTTCTAGAGTCTGATTTAATTGTTTTGTTATTACTACTTTACAGAAGCCAGGTGGGTAGCTTTCAGATTGTTTCACCTCATTGTCTTCTGGGTTTGCCTTTGGTAAGCAGTATGTCTATGGTTGTGTATTGTATTGTTTAGATGTTTTCTCACTTTTTTTCTTTTTTTTAGCTTAATTGCTGGAGTTATGTTTGTAAATTGCCTATGGTGGAATACTTCATTGCTAGTATATAGAATTCTTGAGAAATGACTACTTTTCTAAGTTATCTTCGAGGTATAGTGAGATTTTGGGGTTTTGAGTCTGTTGCAAAATCCTACCTCTTCAATTTGTTGAGGATGAGGAGTTGCTGTTTGTTTGACCCATCCCCTGGTTATTTAGCACTGGGCCATGGTATTATCTATCACCCACAGTCAGTTGCAGTCTTGGAATGCCAGGAAGAAGAGCTGTCTAGAAAACTTATGTCAGTTTTGGATATAATAGTACCAATGAGAATATTATCAAACATAGCACAGCCTAGAAAATGATATGCTATCTAACCATTAATTTGTCAGCCTTAACAGTACAAATTAGGTTTGTGGCTATATAATAAAATCTAAAACAAACCAGAAAATTGTAAGCAGTATACAAGTCCTTAGAATGTCAATTTTACCCTTACGGGTTAAAATTTAAAATGGGTGAGGAAGCCAGGATCAAATTTTAGTGGGTGAAACATGAATAAGTCAAGCCATACAGTTATATGTAGAAGATGGGTAAGACAATGATCCTGAGAATCTCCAGAAGATTTTTGAATCTAGCAGTTAATTGGAAAGATTCTCACCCTGACTAACTGATACCTGTGAACTAAGCTACTGCACTGCAGATGGTAATTTGTAATAGTAGTTTCATGCTTGGAGAGCCTGTCATCCTGGTCTTCTGAATATGGGCTGCTTGTCATGACATGCCAGTTGCTGCTATGATGTCTCTCGGGTAGATGGTTGTTCAAAAAGTAGGGGGTGGTGAATGAAAGCAAGAGACAGGAAAATAATATTGTGGGACTGTCCTGCTTCAAGGTTGTATATGGTGAGATTTTTGGACTTATGTATAAACATAAGAAGTATATAATTCTTTATGCCTATTTTTAAAATATATTCTAATTTTTAAATGTTTTTATTATATTCTGTAGGGACTTAAAGTTCAACATATCAATACTTGATGAAAAATACCTGTTCCATATTATGCCTAAGATGTTTGATATGCAGACAGATAGTGAGGTTAAGCTTAACAGCCTAAGTTGTATGGTAATAACAATAAGCTTGTCTTCTGGATGGTTAACAACCTAAGTTTGCAGACCAAAATTAGAGAAAAAGGAGGGCTGAAAGGAAAACCAACATTTTGGCCCTAGCCTTCTAAGGTCAATGAAGACTCAGGACATATGAGAACTTGTACTGTAACGTCATGCAACTCAGTAGTGTCCCAAATTTTCTGATCAAGGAGATTATGGGGCCAAAGAGGAAAGTGATCGATGATGTAAAGTGTGCCTAAGGAGAGTCACATGGAGAGAAAACATTCTCTCAGGCTTTCACAGAGAGCACATTGGCCAAGCAATGGCCGTGACTCATCCACATGGCTGACACTGACAAAGGTTCTACAATCTGAGGTACAGGATCTCAGGATAAATCCTGAGGGGATTTCACTGACCTTATCAGACCCAAAAGCTACAACTCTTGTTGCATCGGTCCTGCTTTACCTTGGTCTTAACCATCCAGCAGAAAAGTATAAAAACAAAATGTAAGAAGTAAAGCCATGCTGTTATGTTGAGCTGTAGGGGACTCAGGTCAACAATTTCTGACATTGCCAGTCAAGTGGAAGACCCAATTCTCTTATGGGCTACTGGACTCTTTTAGACTATTTTGCTGAGTTTACACATCTATAATATTCAAATAATGGAACTTAACCAAAAAAGGGTATACAGATGAATGTCCATTTGTATCTGTGTATTCGACATGGTTAGGATAGATATATAGTTATATTCTCTTAATGAATAGAGTGATTTGTTCTAATGATGTTAGGATATCATGTCCACATCTTGTACAGCAATTAACCACTAGGAAGAAGGTATGCAATGTTTTAATTATTGAAACTGTCCTACCAATTTGAAAAAAAAAATCTCACATTCATTCTGTATTAGTGTTCCAAGAGGAAATTTTTACTCATATATTTTAATGAATTCATTGTTTAATCAACAAAAATATTGTATGCATTTATTATGCATATTATACTGTTGTGAAACATGAGTGCATTGTGGAACAAGTAAATCAGTCTAACAGTAATAATATGGAGAGAAAGTTTACAATTAATCTCAATAGTTTTCAGTAAATTATATTGTTATTAAAAAAAAAATCTTAGTGGCTGAAGTGCTTACACGACAAGCATAAGATCCTGAGTTTGATCCCCAGTACAAATAAATAAATAGATAAATAAATAAATAAATAGATAAAATGGATTACAAAGAAAATAGAGAAGTAGAAGAAGAGGAAGAGATTATTAAGATTGGAGGACACAGGGATCTCACTAACTTTGGGAAATTAGTGCAGAAAACTGGAAAGAAAGAAGGAAAAGATAAGAAGAACAGACAGAACCTATAAGCTTGATTACTCAAAGAAAGGGGCCACCAAACAATTTTGAAGACAACTGTGAGCCTGTGATATCCATGAATATGGCTGTTTTGGGCTTAGAAGTATTTGTTTGTTTTTAAATTTGCTTCTGTTATTTTATTTTGATGTCTAACCATGGCTATCTGATTGTATTTATATGAGGAGAGAAAATAAAGGAGGAAAATGCCTTTTCTTTAGACAGTTTGTGTCTTATTTCTGTATGTAGCCCATGTGTTACAAGTTTCTACCTTCTCCTAATGACATGTGTTGAATAGCAGCTTATCAGTAATGCAGGATACGAAACATAAGACTATAGAAAATACTGCAGGAACAATCTTCAGTAAAAAAATAAAGCTGAACTTGGCTTTAGTGTCAATTATGCAGTCTTTTTTTTTTTTTTTTTTT
>NW_004524767.1:1325801-1334384 GCF_000260255.1 Octodon degus | reverse complement strand
TTCCTCGAATGCCTTCAGGGCACTTTTGGCCAGCAGGAGAGTTGTGAGGTTCGAACTCCAGGAACCTGAGGCTGACAGCTTTGTGGAAGCAGCCACTTAAAGGACTGAGCTAGGGCCAGGCCCCCTATGCAGTCTTAATTAAAATTAAATAACCTCAGATGAGCTAGAGTTTGGCATTACATTCTAATGTAAATTTTGTCTTATAATTTTCACACTGCCGTGGTTTGGACAGAGGTGTGCCCCTAAATAGAGAAGATATTTCCTCTTTTGTCATATTGCGAAAAGACTGCTTCTTTCCTTGGATTATTTTAAAAAGATCTTGACAACAATGCCAGTTTCATAGAACAGAAACTAAGACAGAAAATACGGGACACAAGGCTTCCCTTTCCATACACATTTACACTGATGATATTTGAAAGATAGAGCATTAAGAAGTAATTTAGTCTTTCTGGTGAGCTTGTTCACTTTTTTAATTTTCCTTAATTTTTTAACCTTATTTATTTATTTATTTATTTCCTTACTTATTTGGTATAGAGGCTCACTACATAGCTTGGACTCATAGTAATCCTCCTGTTCAGTCTCCCCCAGCACTGGTATGACAGGCATGTGGCAGCATGCCCAGTTTCAGTGGCCAGTACAGTGCACCTGGGTTCCAGGGCCAGCAAGGCATGCAGTACTAGAGGTTGAACCCGGGTCCTTGTGCTTGCCAGGCAGGTACTTAGACCCAAGTCCTGTTCACTTTTTTTAATTGCATGCTCCCCTCTTCTCTTTCTCACTAAGCCCTAAGTCCTAAACTCATGAAAATAACTCTATTCTGTCTTGTTCACCACTAGATTTTTCCATATGCTTCTCTTCTTCTTGAGACAAGGCCTCTGATGTTCCAAAGACTAGTTTTATTGGACTATTTCCAATAATACTCTGCTATATAGGTCTAGTGAATGAACAAAAAGTATACTGCCTAGCTTCATATTTACTGTTTTGTCTACCGCTTTTTTATGTTAGCATTTTTCTACTATCTGGTCCTTAATAAAACAGTATTTGGGCATTGAAGAAAAAAAAGAGAAAAGACTGAATAGGACACAAAATAAAAATTGGGACCCAAGAACTGATAGAGATAAATGTTTAGCAGAGGCATGGAGAGGCTTTTAGGCAGACAAGCAGGGGCTAGGTAGGGAGAAACCCTTCCAGGACCCAAAGGTTGGCAAGTGTGCAACTCGGAGAGCAGCATCGATGAGGAGCCAGTATCAAGTTAGTCCCTCTGTTGGGTTTTCTTTATATTATTCCCTGACATTCAACAAAACTTACCCCAGAAAAGCAGCCTTGTTTACACTGTAAAAAATGAAGAGAAAGGGCTGGAAAAGAGAAACCAACGAAGAGAAGAGAAATGGCCACCTCTTTAAAACCTGAACTGAGGGAATAATGCCAGGACTAGCCAAAAACACTTGGAGCCCTGAAGAATAATTGCTGACAGGAGTAGTGACATGATGGCCACAATCAGCTGATAGGAAAGGTGAGGAACCTGTTACCAAACACCTGAGCAGAAGCTGTGGAGATCTTGAAAGTGTGGAGACTTGAAAAGAAAGAATAAGACATGAGATCATTTGGAAGAATAACAACAAAAATCAAAATAAAACATAGTTGTGTTATTGCTGATTCTTTCATGTACAAGCTGAATGAACTATGCCACTGTGGTAGATTGACAACTTGTGGTCAACTTGTAACACCCAGCTGAACTGAACCGGCATGGTGCTGGATGTAGAAGGGCCACCTGAGGATTGTCACCATCAGCATAAGGGGCAGAACTGGAGTGGAAGAAGAGAAGCTGTTGGATGCTATTAGAAGCTGTAGGGAGCTCTTGGTTTTCCTAGAGGAGCTTGTCATACTCGATGAACTTGCTGTTGTTTTTGTCAAAGGAGCTTGGGACATTACCATCACTGAGAATGGTTCACTTTGAGGGAGCTGTGGTCCTCACTTTGATCATTGCTTCCTGGCTCCAGAGGGGAAAATGATGTACTGCTCAGTCTCCTGGAGAAACTAGTTACATCAGCTTGCCTTTTTTTTTTTTTTTTTTTTGATTGAACTCAGATCCTTGTGCTTGCCAAGGAAGCACTTATCCCACTGGGCCATCTCCCCGGCCCCTACATCTGCTTTCCTAATGGGAACTTGGCTTTCTTCACTAGAGGAGCTCAGGACCTCACTGCTGCTGAGGATGGCTGAGGTACTTTTCAGGGGAACCCTGGTTCTTACTTTGATCATCACTTCCTGGATCCAGTTCAGATCCCTCAGCCTGCTGGCACAGATCCTTTATCCTGCTGGCACAGACTTTCTAACTTCTACCACTGGCCTTTGGGCCTTTCCAGTGCAGATTTGTGAAACAGGCCTGCATGAGACATTATCATGGGCTGTAGGTCTCCAGCTGGATTCGTGGGACGCATTGTCATGGGCTCTAGGTTTTTAGTTGGACCTATGTAAGATGTTACCATAATACCCAGACTCTCAACTGAATTCTTTGGTCCTGAGTGTGTGGAAAGATTTCCTGCACTCTTGGTATATGATTCTTTGGGTGATCCACTGTTAAATAATCTTAGAATTAAGTATCTTATATTGTATTATTCTCCTTACAAAACCCCAAACTACAACAGCCATGTAGTTTGGCTTCTTTGTTCTTTACAGCCCTGGTCATTAAAATGGGAATAATAGTAATACTTATTTAATTGGGCTATTCTGAGGAGGACATGAATATCAAGTCCATAGGATAGTATTCAATGAACGAAAGATTACATATTGTCAAAATAGACTGGTAAGGGCTTTCCATAGCCTTTATTGATTGAAATATACCCATGATGAATTTAATGAATATGTCACAAATAATATATGTCTTTTAATCATGTACTTTTAACAAATATAGATATAGAAACAGAAACTATGGAAAAATATACCCTAGTATCTCTGGATTAGGAGGTTACAGGTCTCTCTAACACTATTCACATGTCTGTTTCTAAAATTATCCACAATGAACTTTTATAATAAAAAAGTGAAAATATATTTAAATATGTAAAGAACAATATGAAATAATATCCTCTCTTTCTCCCTGGCAGTGTCCCTAGCCTGCTTTCCATCTGCCATGAACTGAGCATGAACTGTTTCCTGAGGTTCTTCTGCCAAGATGTCTCTGCCTTGGAGCCAGCCAACTGTGGGCTGGCCACCCAGAAACTATGAATTCAATTAGACCTTTCCTCTCTTAAGTTGTGAGCATTGGGTATTTTATCTCAGCAATGGGGAAGATGACTTATACAGACAAGAAAGTAGTAGGTCAAGATCCGTATAACAGGCCAGGGAGATGGCTCAGTGGAATAAGCACTTCCCTGGCAACCACAAGGGCCTGATTTCAATCCCTGGTTCCACAAAAAGAAAAGAAAGAAAGAAAAAATAGAAAAAGAAAAAACCCAAAGAAACAAACAAAAAAAATCCAAGCAACAAGGGCTGGGGAGATGGATCAGTAGAATAAGTGCTTCCCTGGTAAGCACAAAGGTCTGAGTTCAATCCCCAGTTCAGCAGCAAACAAAACAAAGCAAACAAACAAACAAAAAAAAAAGATTCATACAACATCTGGATATGTAGCAAGGTACTCAGACAACTTTTTATTTATATGAACTCAAAAGCATATATGTGCACAAACATCATGTAAGCAGAGTGAGTCTTGGTCACTTTGGGCTGCTAAAGTAAATGCTTAGGAATGGTGGTTACTGACTTCTCACAGTTTTGGAGACTGCAAAGTCCAAAGGCACCTAGGTTTGGTGTCTGGCTCATACCTAACAGCTCTTTGCTGTGAAGAGGCAAGGCAGCTTTCTGGGCTTTCTTGGTAAGGGCATTAACCTTATTCATAAGGGCTCTGCCCACATAGCTGTATCCCCTCACAAAGCTCCCACCTCCTAACACCACCACACTAGTGATTAGGTTTAAACTTACGCACTTTGAGAAGACATAAACCTTCAGACCATACCAGAAAAAATCCCTGACACACATAACAATCAATTATTTGCAGAATTTGTCAGCACTGAGCTCATTAACCAAAATTTCTGTTATCTTACAATTTTGAAGATAACGAGGAAATATTAACATTCAAAACACTGGACATGAGAGGAGGAGTATCACCTCCCTGTGCAAACCATTTAAAAAGAGCTCATGGTAAGTCTGGGAACTCAGCAACACAGCTGACTTTGCACTAGCTTGCCATTGTAGAATGTAGGTGTCACTCATATTAGTTCACTTATTCCATGAATATTCCCAGACTGTCTGTTCTAGTGCAGGCATTCTGTGGAAGGCTAGGATAGTGTTCTCTGAAATCCACTGATAATGTTCTCTGAAATTTTCTTATTTCAAGCTTTTCAGAACATCATTCACTAATATTCATCATTAACAAAGGAAAATGCCCATGAAGCCAATTTAGACAAGAGGAGGGATCTCAGGGGAGAAGGGGACACGTAGTAAGAGAGGGTAATGAGGGGACAGATAGGGTCAACGTATATAATATTCATGTATGACACAATGTAGCCCAATACTAAGATTGATTAATTGCACTAAGGAAAAAGTCCCTGCCTCCAACCACACACACACACACACACACACACACACACACACACCACTGTGTGCATAGACAGAGGCCACAGTTTTTCTTCATGTTACCTATACAAGAAGCAGACTTTATATTCTCCCTTATTAAAATCCAATTAACATTACACACACAGAAGCACATGCATGCATACAGACAAAGTGGAGAGTAAGAAACTGCAGATAAAGGCAAATGCAATCAAAAAGCCTGATACTCAGCTGGTATTTGTGCAGAACTGAGGGCTTTTTATCCTAAAGATCCAGAGATTTAAAAAAGAAAACAAATAGCATAAAAGGTTGGTGGAGATGACCATAAATGGTGGCTAATTCTCTGCTTTTTCCACGGAAGACACTTAGTTTGATGATGGTGATTGCTTCTTTCTCCTCCTTCCAATGCAGGGAGAAGCCTGCAGCACCCTCTATTACAGAAGGCTGCTTCGTAATGGAGTCATTATCCTGCTGAGGACTATGTGAGAGAAAGTGATCCTTCTTTCCTGTACAAAAATGCCTGCTCCTCGACTCAGTATTAAAATGAGAGCTCAAATAGCTTCTTGTTCTAATTTTCCTTATCAGCCTCCACAGGGCCCATTTCAGGCTGTCTGTGAAGTGTTCGAATGCAATTGTGTTCTTGAATAAAAAGGAGAAACTAAATTAGAGCCTCTTAAAACCATTATATTGTCTTATTTAGTGACACTGTTTGCCTCACCATTACTAAGCAATGAGCTAAGTGTTCTTCCTGAGCAACAATAATAATATCCACATTTAACCAGCACTTTATACTGTGCAAAGCGCTTTTGCATATGTTATCTCTTTTGAGCCATGGAGAAGCTAAAGCAGATTCAAAGTGGGTTAACATCATCAATTGACACTAAGTTGCAGCTTTTAAATTCCAAAGCCTAGCCATGAAAGCCAATGACCTGGGAAAGGAGCAGAACTGTACCTTCAGGGGCCAACCACCTGCCACAGACTCCTCCAAACCATCAAGGATGACTGCTCTCTGTTCCTGTGTGTGGAGGTCTCCCAATCTCAACTTACATGATTAACCTTCAAGAGAGCAGAAATCGATCAAAAGAACCAACTGGAACTTCATATTAGCAGCATACACATGAATCCTTGTTACTAATCCAGAAATTATGGAGGACAGGTCAAAAGGATTTGAGTTTTGGAACAGCTGCTTTCACTAAATAGATTCATGTGATTATTTTTTAACCTGTTCAGATATTGTGCCACATGTCAAGAAAAGTCCACATTTCACAGAAAATTCCATGTTGTCACAAATGATCTCTGCTAGTGCTTCCAGTAGGTTTATATGCTGTCCTTAAAAAAAAAAAAAAAAAAAAAGTTAATCTTGGAAATATTCCAAACAATTTTGTGACATACTTAAACTGCATGAAGTGTTTCCTTCTTCATATAGTTCCTTGAAGACACTGTTTTATGTAGCACACACTCACCATGACGGGATTCTGGACATGCCATCCCAGACTAAGGCACCTTGGCATGTGGATAGCAAAAGGGAAGGAATTTGAGGAGCAGCTCGCATGGCTGAGACTTTCTGACACTCCCTTGGAGCAGTTCAGGCAGGTTTCCTTCGTGGACCCACAGGGACAGTGACAGCGCCCAGGAAAGGAGTAAATGCACAGGACCAGGTGTTGCTGAGCAGCCTCATTGAGTGCTCATGGCTCAGACCCTTTGCCCATCCTTCTTCCCCAGAGTTCCTATACTTCTCCAAATCTGCATGATTAACCACTGGTGAGTTTGTTTCTTCATAGAAGTTTCTGTGTCATGTAAAATTTATACTGTTATATTTATATGTTTTTATTTTGTTAACCTGTTTTTATTTATTCTTTCCATTTGGGGGGCTTTGGGGCTTGGTTGTAGTGGTACTAGGGATTAAGCCCACAGCCCTTGCACTGAACCATATCCCCAGTCTTTTTTAAGTTTTTAGGTTCTTTCCAAGTTGCTATATTTCCCAGGCTGGCTTGAATTTACAGCCCTTCTGCTTCGGCCTCTCAGAGTCCTGAGATTACAGTTCTGTACCACCAAGCCCACCTGCTAATCTGTCTTTGGTTGCAAGTGACAGCCAATAAATGTAAAATAAATAGAAGGAAAACGCACTTTTTTTCTTTCACCCACTTGACAAACTTCATTGACCAGTACATACATTAAGTGTAAGGTTCTCTACTTTTTTTAAAATTAATTTTATTGAGAAACAAATAGCAGTGAGACAGTTTCAAAATAGATTAATAGAACAGTTTCAATAATTAACACATTGCATATTGTTGTCTTCATAGTGGTTATTCATAGTACAAGATGCAGACATAATATCCTATCCAAATACTACTAGTACAAATCTTTCTTCTCATTGAATTAAGAAAAAGTAGCTGTATATCTATTTTAACTATTTTGTATACACAGATACAAAATGGTTTTTCATTTATATCCCCTTTTTTGTGTTTATTTTTGTCAGTGATGGGTATTCCATTGCCATTTAAATATTGTAGGTGAGTGAATTCAGCAAAATAATCCAATATAACCCAGTAGTCCATAATAGTAGTGGGCTATCCATAGGACTAGCAGTGTCAGAAGTTGTTGACTTGAGCATTTTACAGCTCAGTATATTAATATGGCTTTACTTTTCATATTTTATTTTTTATACTTTTCTGCTGCATGGTTAAGACCAAGATAAAGCAAGACCTATATAATAAGTGTAACTATTGAATCTGCCAAGGTCAGTCAAATCCCCTCAGGATTTATCCTGAAACCCTGTGCCACAGTTTGTAAATCCTTTGCCAGTGTCAGCCATGTAGATGAGTCACGGCCATTGCTTGACCAATTTGCTCTCTGTGAAAGCCTAAGAGGTTTTCTCTCCATGTGACTCTCCCTAGACACACTCTACATCATCGATCACTTTCCTCTATGGCCCCATAATCTCCTTGATTAGTAAATTTGGGACACAACTGAGTTACATGATGTTACAGTACAGGTTCTCCTATGTCCTGAGTCCTCACTGACCTTGAAAGGCTAGGGCCAAAATGTTGGCTGTCCTTGCAGCCCTTCTTTTTCTCTAATTTTGGTCTGCAAATTTAAGTTGTTAACCCTCCAGAAGAGAAGCTTAATGATATTATTACCCTGTAACATAGGCAGTTGAGCTTAACCTCACTATTTTGTCTGAATACCAAACATCTTAGACATAACATGGAACAGGTATTTCCTTCAAGTATTGATATGTTAAATTTAAATCCCTAGAGAATGCGAAGAAAAATAAATAAATATTTTAAAAATAAGAATAAACAATTACATATTTTTGCACAGAAATTAAGGTTCTCTTCTGGAAGCATGTGCAGACCTGACTTTTAGACAGGTCAGCAACTCGGTGTAAGGGAGACACACCAGGTGCCAGCCTCCATTTCGGGTCAGGACTCTGCTAGAGTCCAAGGACACAAGGACAGAATTACAAATTCTTGCTCAGATTGCTCAAAAACTTATATGGCAAAGAAATTGCATAACTAGGAGAATATTCTTATCACCTATTTCATAGTGAAAGAGTTTAGGAAGTGCCATCCCTGGGACATTTCAACTCAACATGCTGATTACTTCAAGCCAAGAGCCCTTGGAGACTCAAACACTCAGGGACAGGCTTTCTCCATACTGCCCTCACTTGCTTGAGGATAGAGCCTCAAAACAATTCAGGTGGCCCACAAGATTAACACTCATATTTTTTTAATGTTTTTAGTTTTATTACTCAGTTTTACCTTTTCACATGAACAGTTTGGTGGCTTTTGATATGGTCACAATGTTGTGGTACCATCATGTAATTCCAGAACATTTTTATCAGCCTAAAAGAAATTTGAATCATTAGCAGTAATTCCCCAATCACCTTCACCCTACACCTAGTAACTACTAATCTACTTTCTGTGTCTATAGATTTGTCAACTATGGAATTTCATATAAATGAAAGAATGTTTGCCTTTT
>NW_004524767.1:1308814-1325701 GCF_000260255.1 Octodon degus | reverse complement strand
TATTTATTTATTTTTTGTGGAACCAGGGATTGAACTCAGGCCCTTGTGCTTGCCAGGGAAGCACTTATTCCACTGAGCCATCTCCCCAGCTCCCTCAACCCATATTTTAACATGTATGGGTACTTCATTCTTTTTCATGGGCAAAAATGACATTTTGTTTGCCCATTTGTTAATAGGCAAATTTTCTTTTTACTTTGGTGGTATTATGAATAATGCTGTTATGAACATTTATGTACAAGACTTGCCAGACTTATGTTTTCAGTTCCTTTGAGTATCTACTAGGAGAGGAACTCCTGCCTCATGATAACTCAATATTTAACATTTTGAGAACTGTCATTATACCAACTGGCCATTTTTCTACATTCTCACTATCACATTATTTTTTGGTATCTTGTGAATAAAGCTCTTTAAATAGTTTTATTGAAATATATTTGATTTTCATGAAACTACATGCATACAACATATAATTTGATTACTTTGAAAATAAACACTATTGAAACCATCCCAGTAAGCAAGGTAAAAGATCTATAACCTCTAAATGTTTCTTTCCTTCCCCTTTGCTGAATAGAAGAAATGCTTAATATGAGGAATATCTGCTACATGTTTTTAAGTACACAGTATAGTGTTAACTACATGTAATTCCAGTCAAAATCACATTACTGTTGGCAGAAATTGAATACTTCTTCTGAAACTCATATGCATCTGGAATGCATCCAGAGTAGAAATAGTTGATAAAAACTAAAGGTAGGGAATGAAAGTTTCTCCATTGTATAATCCATTATAAATAATAATCCAAACAGTGCAGTAATATCACATAGTTAAACCCATAAGGGAATGCAATGGAACTCAGAGTAGAAAACTAAATCTTGGGGCTGGGGAGATAGCTCAGTAGAGTAAGCGCTTGCCAGGCAAGTGCAAGGGCCTGAGTTCAATCCCCAGTTCTAAAAAAATAAAATAAAATAAATAAAAACCTAAATCTTTACTATAATAATTAGTTGCTTTTTGACTCTTATCTTAAAGGAAAACCAGTAGTCAGCACACAAACTCTGCCACAAGTTAGCATCTGTTTTTCTCAGGACCCATTTATCTAGCCTCAGAATCATTTACTCTCCCCTAAGCTGTCTATTTCTTCTCTCCAACCTGTCTGATGAAAAGGGTGCGTCAGCATGTACAACTCACTTAGGTTTTAGTGTTCATTTTTCCTTTGTTTGACATACCTGAGCACAAGAGATTCATGTCCCTTTTCTCTCACTAATCTGCCTGGTGTCAGTTAATCTCATAGACTTAGTGTTACAGTTTGGATCTGGACTTTCCCCCAAAACTTCATGTATTAAGGTGTTTTTTCTAGTTGGTGGTGCCATGGGAAATGGTGAAAACTTAGGACACGGGACCTACTTAGAGAAAGTAGTCAGGGAAACATGTCCTTCAAGGCTATACTTTGTCCTTACCCCCTGGCACTCTACCACCCTCCTTTCTCCTCTTCTGTCTTAGTTACTATTCTTGTTGCTGAGACAAGATATCATATACCCAAAGTTAAAACAGGAAAGGTTTGTTTGGGGAGACATCTAAAGATAAACCATAACACTCTCTTCCTCCTTTTGCTTCTCTTCTGCCCCCCCCCAACTCCATCTCCCTATTCCTCTCTCTTCCCCTCCCTTTCTCTCTCTTTTATCTCTGGACACCATGAAGTAAAGATTTTCCATTCTCCACACCCTTCTGCTATGATGTTCCTGCCTCACCACAGGTCTGAGGAAATGGAAGCAATCCACTCTGAACTAAAACCTCTAAAATCATGCACCCAATTAAATCCTCCTGAAAGATGACTTTTTCTTAGGTAGTTTGTCACAGCTTTGAAATGATGCTTTTGAATATAATCTTGAATAAGTATGTTTTTGTCCTTCACAATACTCTTTCCAGTTCATAGTCATTGGTATTTGGCTAATATTCCATAACCTCCACTAAAAATTAAACTTTCAAAACAAGAGTACATCTGATTTTCATCTCTTTTGATCATTAGTAGCTGTACTAATTAGTAGCAGTGTGGCAAATACTTGTTGAGTAAATAAATGGATAGATAAAATGAGTATGCTCAAGACTCAGTCTCAGAGTTATCAGCTTTTAATCACATTTCAGCTTGTTTCTCTGGTGGTAATATGGTATTAAAAATTTTATAGAAATTTTGCTTTCCATAATTTTTGTTCTTAATGGGCTATAAATATGCAATAGTCTGAATATTTCCCCCTCTTGTTTCTTGCAGTGCTAGGGATTAAACCCCATGCATCCCAGTCAAGTGCTGTAACTACTACTAAGCTGCATTTCAAGCCCTCTCTGTTCAACTCCTTGACTTTCTACTCCTTTCTACTCATTGGAAAGGGTACTAGACAAAAAGAGTCCCTTTGGTTTTTAAGAAATGTTGTATCCAAGGTTCCTCTGCCCTGCGGTGGCAGGCCTGGAGGGGAGTGCCTGTGCTTCCAGGAAGAGGAGTGTGAGTACACTGGCTTCTTTACCTGGAAAGTCCACTCCAGCTCCTCATCTGGACACTTCCTTAATGCCTACCTGCTCTTGCTCCTGGGTCCCAAAATTGGAACCAGCCCTCTTAAACAAGCAAGAAAAAAGTACGATGGTTGAAGCCAAGCTACTTTTCAAAGTGCCCACTTATCAAGGAGAATTTTCGTTCATGACAGTATGATCACAAAAGGGAAGAAAAGAGAAAAGATAATGTATAAAACTGTCAAATACAAGTACTGCAGGTCACTAGACATCTTCACTCCAAAGTATGGCTCTTTTCTAATCCTCTCTTCCATCTGATTTTTCTGACCTTTGTCCTTTACATTCAAATCACTTCCAGGTGACTACTGGACTACAGTCAATCAAATTTCTGTTGTGGAGCTGATAAGTATTTATGACGTAAAAGATTTGCCAATCTGGATGACACATTTCAGTCTACTGGGTCCTTCAAAGTTGTACCTAAAAGGAAGAGGGAGCAATGAAACATTTGAGCACTAATGAAAATCAGTGAAGGAGGTGTTTTAATGTGAAAGCAAGGATTCTTTCAGTTCTTTGTAAGGCTCTAATTTATCTAAGTTGCTCCTTCTTCTTCCTTCTACAAGCATTGAAATCTATATTTGCACTAAAGGAGAATTAAACAACTTTATTTTTGTGACACATTTTGAGATAATTGGAGACCTCCTGATGTGCCATAAGCCTAAAAATTGAAATCCTTTATACTAAATAATTTGGTGGAACACTTACACAGGCAAGATACTTCAAAAATAAGAATACCCAAATCGTCCCTCCAGAGCTTTAATTCTAAACCTGAAATTATTTTGATTCAGTTTTATTGCAGCTTTTTTATGACAACTAAGGTAAAATGGCTACAGGTCCTATAAATTACATGGTATATTAAAATAAATTTAACATTAGTTGGAAATTGAGTCTTTGACTAGATTAAAGGTCTCAGAGCACCACCTCCTGGTATGATGTACAGGTTCATGTAGTTTTCCTTGATTGTAATGGGTATTGTGGAACCAGATTTCATATGCTAAGTTAAATCATAAAAAGTTAATTTCCAGAAAAAATTATTAACATACATACAAATGTGTGTATTCCTTTCCTAAGACAAACCAAAAATTTCTACATTTTGTGCTAGAAAACCTGGTTTGACAGAGTGCAGAGGGCCCTGGGCTCACTCAGCCCCCAGCACTACAGAACAGAGAGAGAGAGACAGAGAGACACAGAGACACAGAGACAGACAGAGAGAGACAGAGAGACAGAGACAGAGAACTAGAAAAGAGAAGAAGCAAGCTGCCTTGGCCTCACCAACTTCTAGCCACAGGACCATAAGCCACTTTTTTAAACATTACTGACCCTTAGGTCCCCAATACATAAAATTTAAGTTGAAAAATTATTTCTGATGAAATAAAATGCTATGTCTCTGGGAAATAATGGAAAAAGAATGAGGGATCTGGTATTCAGGATGTTCCACCCAACACCCCAAAACATAACACCTGGGCATGGATAAGATACAAGTCAGAAGGTCACTCCGCTCCTCCCCTCGCTGCTTCTCCTCCTAAAGCAGGTTATAAAATCCTAGCTGACTTTCCCACAGTAGAGATGATAAGACATGCGTATGTCCTGTATTCAGGGATGTCACAGGCTGAGTGTTGGCTGAGTGTCTAGTGTATATTGGGTATAGTACAAAGAAAGGATCATCAGGAGTCAAAGCCCTTAACAATTATGAGTATGATCAATACATGAGAAGATTTAACAGCAAGAGTGAAGAATAGAAAATGATATAGTGTATGACATATCAGTCCCAAAGCAGGTTTCCTTAACAATCAATCCTCTGCCTCTCTCTTTTCCTTTCTTGCTTAGCTTTCCCACTCCCATATCAGTGTATCTATCCTTCTCTCTCCCCTTCTCCTAAATACATAATGTTACAAAAGTTTCAGTGTACCTCTCAGCTTTAAAAACTCTAAATGCAGAAAGGCTAATCACAAGCATGTACACACACACACACACACACACACACACACACACACCTATTCCCACAAACACATGCACATAACAATTCATGTTATGTACAATGCATGTACATGACAGCCTGGAACTTGGGAAAGTTCCAAGTTTGTTCCTGGTTGAGCATGAAACAGCTGACCAACCATTAACGTGTAGTAACATTTCAATTTTTTAAAAATTAGGTCAAACTCCTATGAAATTTTTGCAAAATGAGTCAGGTAATGACTTAAATTTCCTGACTTTTAATTCAGCCTTACTTTTATAAAAAGGAAGTTGACTACATTAAAATATATTTTAATAAAATTGTAGTCAATGTTATTTTATGTGACAAAACCTACTATTCCATAATACAGCATTTAGCAGATTGACTAAAAATAGGAAGAATTCTCACACCTCCCCCAAAACAGGTCATAAAACCTTAGGAAAGCTCTTCCTCTCTACCTCTTCTCTCTTCACATATTAACTTGGCCTACCTCCACAATAATTTGAAGTAGGAGTTAAACTTAAATTGCCTCTGAATCTAATTTTTTCAAATTCAAGCTACAGAGAGAGCTTCTTTTTCCCTAATCTCCTCTTTCTATAAAATAATTTGGGACCAAGATGTGAGAAAATTAACTTCATTTGAATTCCAGGGAGATCTTAGCATATCTGAGTTTTGTGTCTCCTCACCACAATAGACTTTAGATGTTAGACTCTAGTTCTTAAACCCCATCCCCCAAAATATAGATTTATTCCTGAGAAGACAAATTTTATTCCCTTACCATTCCCTGGACACAAATGAAATGGAGATTATTAAAAGGCCAAAATAGTTTTGCAAACCATAATTTTATGCCTAACTTTAACTAATTAACCCTCCAGTTGAAAAAAATGACAGGGTTAATTAGCTTGAACAGGTTGCATCTTTTAGTTTGGGAAAAAGAAAAAAAAGAGCTTTAGAGATTAAAGTCATTCTCTTGCCATCTTGTGGTTTGATTCTCACACTGCAATATGTTAAATCTTTCCTATAACTGCTGCATAGATGTGTTGTTGATCCAGGTAATTTAATGTTTCTTGGCATGTGTGTAAAAGTGCTATTTGAGACTACTGGATGATTGCATTTTGTTCTGTTTTCAAAGATGTCAGATACTCAAATGCTCAGTTTTCAGATGTCTCTAAACAGGAGATGTTTCCTATACATGTGCTGGTAAATGAGACCAGACTCTGAGGAATAGCTGAGTCTACAAAGCTAGATTGAACTCAAACTGTTCTAAAGGTTTCTGATTTACAAGCTGTATCCTCTACCTGAATATAGTATACTTAAAGAATTCAATCAACACAATTTAGACCACTTACCTTGAAGACAAGGTGCTATTGCTGCTTTGTTCTCATTATCTTCTTTTTACATATCAGGATGGCTGTTTTCCTTCATTGCAAATGCTGAGGAGCATAAAGCCCAAATTCACTGCAGAGCCCCCTGCATTGGTTAGGCAGGCACAGCCCCAGCTATCAGTGCTCAGACCAAGAAAAATTTTAAGTTCTCTAATTCCTCTTCGAACCATTTTATTTACATAGAGTACATATCCTATGGTTCCATGATTCCAAAAGGAAGACAAGAATAGAATGATTTGTTCTAATGGTGTTTGTAAGTAGGATCACAAGTCTGCATCTTGTACAGCAATTAACCACTAAGAAGAATATATGCAGTGTATTATTTTTTGAAACTGTACTTTCGATTTGATTTGAAACTGTCTCATTGCTATATGTTTATCAATAAAACTTTGAAAAAAAAAGGAAGACAAAATACAACTTTTGAAAATAAAATGGAATCCACAGTTACAAGAAGCAAGTCTATCAGTTTTCAAATAAAGTATAACTGGACATTGGATGTGTCCTTTAAAAATGTCATGCTGTGTCTCAGACAGAGAATCATAAATAAATCCACTGAAAAAGTGTCCCTATTCCATATCAGTTACCAGATATAGCAAATAGTAGACAGTGTATTCTGACAGCTGCATAAGAAATCATCCCAAATTTTGATGGCTTCAAACATTTATTGAGCATGGGCTCTGCCAGGTAATTCTAGCTTTCACTGGACTCTTATGAGCTCCATGGTCATTTGTTAGTTTAACTCAAAGGGGGATGCTCTAGGGTGGCTGCAATTCCAGTGGATTTTCTCTGCTGCCCATGCTTTCCCATCCACTATGCTAATATGGGATCATCAATGTGAGGTACGAGCAGGTTTCCAAGTCTTATTTAGGCCCACACTTGTAACTGGCCCAAGAAACATTCAATAACTCTTGAAACCTCAGTTTAGATTTGATGCCATTTCACTTTTGCTGCATTCTAGTGGCCAAAATGAGTCACAAGACCATTAAGCTCTGCTGAAAGGGACATATATAAAAGGAAGAGTAGAAATAGGGTCACCTTCCATAATATGTCACTTCTACACTCAACATATGTATTTACAGGACCCTTTTAGATTTGTACCCATTCAGCTTAGGACAGTGACCTCAAACTTTCAGTGTTACCCACAAACTAATATATCTTTTGAAACATTCCAGTCATTTTTACGTATATATTCATTATCATTGTATATTTACAATACTTCTGTCTTGGGTAAATGGTACATATCTATACTGTGCTTTCCCATTCTCTTTACTCTCTCATCTGCCCTACCATTAGATCCCCTTCCCAACTAATTCATATCTATATCTATATCTATATCTATATCTATATATCTGTATCTATAGAGATAGATATGGATATAGATATAGATATAGATATAGATATAGATACAGATATATATCCATCCTTGACCTGATGGAGTATTTTAGAGAAAGCACAATAAATAAAACAAACAAACACATTATATATTAATTGGGAAGTACTGTGAAGATAGAGAAAGCAGAGACAAGGGTTCCTTGGTATTATCAAGAAGGTGGCAAAGGTTCAGAGGAGGTCAGGGTAGGCATCAATAAATAGGGAGCCTTGGAGCAAAGTCTAGAACTGAATGAATGCAAAGGTTCTCCACCACTTGCATGTGTCTAGTGAGACAGAACTATCATACAAGACACACAAAGTAGATTTATTATTTACAGGTAGGCAGCAAGACTACACAGAAGCCTGAGATCCAGGAGAGCTAGCCCATTAGAGTCAGGAGAACTAACCAGGTCAGCAGAGTCTCATTTGTAGGTGCCCTATGTCCCACCACAGCTGAGTGTGAAAGCACTGTGCCCCGCGTTTTGTGTTCTGGACACCACTTGGATCACTGCATACAAGTGTTACAGGATATCTTATTCTACAATGAGCAAGGGCATAGCCTCAGCTCTTCCAGAAAGTTCTATATTATCTCAGAATATTGCAATCTTGATACACTTCACAGTTATTCTGATAACCTCAAGTGGGAAGGGAGGGTAGCTAGATTGCCTCAGACCATCAAGGGACCTGTTCTCCAAAAGCAAGATGGTTATATAGATGGATATCTAAGACAGGTGTTCGAGGCAGAACACGGCTCCTACATTCTAGGACTTGGAAGAGGCCTGTGTAACTGAAATTCAGTGAGTAGGAAAAGTGTAAGAGATCTGAGAGAAGAAATGATGTTGGAGCATGGGCTGGAGATTCAGTCTGGCTTTACTGGTTATGTAAATATTTTGTACACAAGAAGAGCAAATATAAAATAGAATTGATATTTCTAAATTATTTTATTCTTTATTCAAATAATAAATTTTTACATAAGAAACATAACCCTAAGTTCTTAGGATCTAATAGTGAATATAACACATACCTGTCATAGTGACTTAAGATAATTAGAGAAAGAAAGAAAATAAGTCTCTTTTGTTCAGAGGTCTCCATTTCCACTAAACAACAACAACAAAAATAACCTATTTATATTAAGTTATTCACTGTTATATTTAAACCAAAACCATCTTCCAGTTCAGTTTCACCTCTGTGCTTCTTTCCTTAGTCACTTTTCTGCATCACTGGGACAAAACACCCAACACCCACAACTTAAAAAAGATGTTCATTTTGGTTCACTTTTTTTTTTTTTTTTTTTTTTTCCGGAATCGGGGATTGAACTCAGGCCATTGTGCTTGCCAGGGAAGCACTTATTTTACAGAGCCATCTCCCTGGCCCTTGGTTCACATTTTTAAATTTTCAATCCTGGAATGGCAGGAGGCATGGTGGGAGGCCAGGAGAGAGGAAATCTGCTTACATCATGGCAGCAAGAAGTCCAGGAGGCATAGGAGAAGCCAGGGAGGGAGAAAAGGACTTCAGAGTCATGACCCCAGTGACTCACCTCCTTTGGCCAGACCCCACCTCCCACCAGTAAGTCAGCTATAATACCCCATGATACATAATGCTTTAAAAGCTCCATCTATGAATGCATGAGGCTTTGAGGGGACAACAGATATAAGACATAACAGTTCTCCCAAATGTTGATGTATATGAGTCAGCCTCATGTTACAACAAAACACATAAAGCTTTTAGCTTTACAAGGAGAAAAGACTTATTTTAGCTCACAGTTTGGAGGTTCAAAGGCCAAACAGCATAGTAGCACCAGTGTGACAAGGGTCACTAGTGACTATAGCACCTCATGGTGCCAAAGGCAAAGGAAGGGAATACATATCTGAGCAGAGCACTTATACTTCCCAACTGGGCACAAAGAGAGAAAGACCAAGGGCCTACAGTTTCTTCAAGAGCACAACACAAATGACCCAAGGTCCTCCCAATAGGCCCCAATTCTTACAGGTTCACATCTCCTCTTACTGCCACCACCTTTGAAGGCACTGAACATCCAGATCATAGAATAAGGCATTCTAGTCTCAGGGGGTAGAGAAAACCAATGTGACTAGAGAGGAATCTCCTTCCCCTGTTCTGCTGAGATGCCACCTCTTTGTCTTGCTTGTGAGGTGGCAGTCTTTTTTACCTGAAGTGTCTGAGTGCTGGCTTTCTTGGCACTATCAAAATCAGTGATTTATCCACCACTGTGACTTGAGCTCTGGCCCTCACTGATGATGCTCTTTCTCTGAGACTTCCATGACCCCTAAGTGGCCCTTAAGACTGGGGAAGTAGTTCAGCAGCATAAGTGCTTGCCTGGAAAGCACAAAGTCCAGAGTTCAATCCCCAGTACCACTAAGTAGCCCTTCACTGTGTACTACCCACTGCAAATGTATTAGTTCCCCACTTGCAGCCCCTGTGGGTCCTCGAAGTCATTCTACATCTTCCTAGCCCTCATAAGCTTCAGTTAAGAAAGATTAATCATTCAACTACTTGGCCTTGGAGAAATGTTCTTGGCAGAATATGTCTGTGCAGGCTAGAAAAACTGGTCATAGACACCCTTGAAATCCTCTGACTCTAATTTGTCTCTGCAAAAGAAGGTTAATGCTGATGTGAGAACGGAGAGTGGCCATTATACTCTACATTCTGAAACCTATAATCCTAGTTTTTTGAGAAATCTCCATACTGATTTCCATAGTGGATGTTAAACATTTTTCATATATTTGTTTGCCATTTGTATTGCATTTATGAAGTATATTTTCATCTCTTCTCTGAGAAAGGGCACTACCTGCACACTGACATAGCCTGCAGCCTCTCAAGAACTTCATCTCAGAGGCCTTTTATAGTCTTCTAAATCTGAGGACCCCCGTTGTAAGAAACTTAATTTTTATTATGAGTAAGATGGGAGCCACTGGAATTTTGAGTTATTTATGTAGTGAATTAATGTTTCATCCGTCATTTGACAGGAATGCTCAGGTGATTACTTTATGGTGCAGGTCAACAGGCCAGTGTTGCTGCCTATACAGAATGTGTATATGATTTTTTTGTGAAAAATTTTAGATTTATTTTTGTCTTTTAAGATGACAAAATAAAATATGAAAGAAGTATAAAAAATACAAAAACAAAAGCAAAATTCTCTGGTATAAATCATTATAAAGAGCAATAAAATAAAATAAATAAATAAATCTGAGGACCCTAGAGATCTTCTGTTGCAGTTGTGTCTATTAATATTTAATGTATTGGGGCCAGGGAGATAGCTCAGTAGAATAAGCAATTGTCTGGCAAGCGCAAGGGCCTGAGTTCAATCCCTGGTTCCGCAAAAAAAAAAAAAATTTAATGTATTAGAAATTAAAACTGAAATAAAGTATTTATTTTCAAATTAATTTATAAATAATACGCATCACTTTAATACCAATATATAACATTTTATAGGTTAAAACAATGACTACAGACCAGGCATGTAGCTCAGTGGCATATCGTCTGCCTGGCAAGAGCAAGGTTCTGAGTTTGATTCCTGGTTAAAAAAAAAAAAAAGTGACTTTCAAAGCAAAACAATAGAGACAAAAGTGTTCTTCAGTTCACAGGCATTTGGGTTGTTTCCAAGATTTAGCTATGACAAATTGTGCTGCTATAAACATCAGTGCACATATATCACTGTAGTATGATGTTTTCAGTTCTTCTGGAAAAATCCATAGGAGAGGAATAGCTGGGTTCAATGAAACCTATAATCCTAGTTTTTTTGAGGAATCTCCATACTGATTTACATAGTGGTTGTACTCGTCTACACACCCACCAACTGTGAAGGGTTACTTTTTGCCCACAGCCCCTCTAGCATTTGTTATTGGTTTATTGGTTGACTTTTTGATGATAGCCATTCTTTCTGGGGTGAGATGAAATCTCATTGTTATTTTAATTTGCATTTCTTGAATGACCAATAATGTTGTATATTTTTCATATATTTATTTGCCATTTGTATTTCTTCATTTATGAAGTGTATTTTCATCTCAAATGCCCATTTTTTGATTGGGTCTTTGAATGTGGTGGGCCTCATCTTTGTTTTAATTCTTTATATGTCCGACATAGAAGTCCTTTGACTGAGGTATAGTCAGCTAAAACTTTTTCCAAATTTGTGGGTTTGCTTTTTCTGCTTGTGATTTCCTTTGACAAGCAGAAAGTTTTCAAAAAAGATGAGATACCAGTTGTTGGGTTTTGAGGTATTTCCCATGCAGTTTGGTTTTTCTTCATAAACTTTCTGCCTACACCTGTCTTCAGGATTTCCACCTACTTTCTCCTCTGGTGGATTTAGTGTTTCTATTTTAATATTCAAATCTTTGGGCTGGCCAAATTGCTCAGCAGATTAAAGCACCTGCAAGCAGCTGCAGGGGCTAAGGGTTCAATCCCTGGGCCTGCTGTTTCAGCCCTGCCCACAGGGCACACTGAGACAGCAATTGAGACCAGGTGTGGTAGCACGCTCCTGTTATGCCAGCTCTTGGGAGGCAGATCACTATGAGTCCAATCTAGTAGTGAAACCCCTGTAGACCCTTCCATAAAATACAGAAAATAACAATAATAACATTTAAATATTTGATTTATTTTGACTATAGCTTAGTGCACAATGAATGGGTCTAATTTTAGTCTGCCACATGTGGAATGTCAGTTTCTTTAATGTCCATGTTTGGCTTCTTTGTCAAAAATAAGGTGGCTGAGTATGTTTATAGTTGTACACATACATAACACATTTTAATTCTCTAGTCTACTACTAAATCTGTAACTTTGTGCTCTGGAACTCTCTTCTCAAAGCAAAGTATTTTACCTTTTGATTTTGAATCAGTAGAGTAAAGTTCTGTTGGTTCTTTTGTTCCTCTCAGACCATATTTTCTATTCTCCAGTTTCAAAAGATTTAGATATCTAATACCATTCATTTTAGCAACCAAGTTCTTCTCTGTTCCATGTTTGAAGTCTGCAACTTTACTGGAGTTTCTTTTCTAGCCAAACTCAAAACTTTTAAATCATTCTGCTGGGCCATTTATTCCTGGCTGTCCAGGTAAAACTAGCTAAAAGTTCTTAACAGTAGTCATGCCACTGCCTCAACATTTGACTGCTTGAAGTTTTTTCTAGAAGATGGTGGAGTGGTGAGAAACAGAGAAACAGCTTCTCTGAGAATTAGGATCCAGACACTGGAATATAGCAATGTGAAGAGAAGGAGGGAAGGCGGTCCTCTAGGCCCAGGAAGGATTTGAAGTGAGAATTGGAGTAGACAGGGGTAGCAAAAAAAGAAACTTCAATGAACAAGAAAGAAGAGGCAGGTGCCACTTTCTCCCTGAGGTGAGACTCACTGCATGGGAGGGTCAGATCAAACCAGCAGACACATACTGATTCCTTGTGATCCCAGAGGCCTCCACACAGAGGTACACCTGTGGAAGGGAGCAGTGTATATGGAGGACTGAAGTAGCTGGAGAGTGGTACAGGAGTTCAGATGTTTTACAGAAGTCAATTGATCAGAAGCCATTTTGGAGAGGGGCCAACTGAGCTTAGAACTCAGAACAATTGCTATTTTGTGGTCTCCAGCCAAGGTTAAGCCTATAGAAAAGACACCATCTGCTACAAGCTAAACAGGTCTTGTTACAATTTCACATGCAGAAAACAGCCTAAACTTCAGAAGAAATAAATGTGTAGGCTTACTGAGATTATCCACAACTACTCCATAAAGCTACTGCTAGATTTCTGGGATGGACATGGATTTGGATTCTGTTCACATTTTCCACAAGTGGCAGCCAGAGATACACCTTTAAGTGAACATTTTTTCCACTCTTTTTTTCTTCACTGCTTGTTTGTTTTTATGAGTATGAACATGGCTTCTATTTTGTGTGGTTGTTGCTCTACTCTGTTCTTGTTTATTTCTTCCTTTTCTTTTTCCTTCGTGTCTTTGTCACCAGTTTCCCAAAGCTTTCATCATTGTCCTTTGCCCTCCAGCCTTGCTCTTCCTCTTCGTCCATTTCTTTATTTTCCCCTAACTCTTTTGAAATACTCCCTCTGAGAGTAAAATGACAATATTGAAGGCTTATTTACTGCATACAATTTTAACCACAAATCTAGTTTATATACTTAAAGGTAGCAAATTAGTAACTACCTCATTTTGTCATTTTCTAGGTTGTGTTTGATATTATTGTAATTGTTGATTACAAAGTGACATGATTGCCCTAACCTGTGATACTTCCTCGTCTACCAAGCCTGAGATTGCCTATGTTTCATAGAAAATACTGTAGGCCAGTGCCAAACAACCTATGGATGTGTCAAGCAGGCAGCAACTTCTCATCCCCCATAAATTGATGAGGTAGGATCTTGCAACAGAGACAAACCCCAAAATCCAGAAATAAGGAAGATATTTTGAAGAAGCAATTATTTCCTAATGGTTCTATGTACTAGTAATAAAGCTATATCTGTAAGCAATTTACAAGCATCTGTACAGGGATTAAATTTTTAAAAACAGAAAATGAGAAGAAACTTACATAAGATGCAAATCTAGGCTTCCAGCTCACCAAAGGCAAACCCAGGGGGAAATGAGGTATGGAACAATTCAAAAGCCACCAATCTAGATCTCTAAAGTAAGCAAGGAAGTAACAAAACAGATGAATGAGGCTCTAGAAAAAAATCAAATCATAATCATTTCTCAGATTAGTGCAGAAATGATGACCATAATGAATAACAAGGTTAATGAACCTAGATTACATACAGATGAAAAGAAGAGGAGCTTAGGAAAATGATGGAAACCATGAATGCCCAACAAAGGAAAGAAATGGAATTCATAACACAGATTCAAGCAGATATCTAGGAGATTGAAAATTTCATTGGCAATATATGCAAAAGAATGAGCCAATGGGTCAGTGAGATGGCTCAGTGGTTAAGCACTTGCTTAGGCACTTCAGGCATGCTGGCACACACCTGTAATCCCAGCACTAGGGAGGCTGAGAAAAGGAGGATCACTACCATTTCAAGTTGCATAGTGGGATCCTGTACCAAATACATAAAAACACAAAAAGAATGAAAAAAGAATGAGCCAATAGGAGGACAGAATCTCAGATATAGAAGAGAGTATTGTGGTTATCAATTATGAAAATAAAGATTTCTTAAACATAGCAAGGGACCAAGAGAAATCAATCCAAATTGTTAGATGATGCAAAGAAGAAAAACATATGATCAGTCTGAGTCAATGAAAAGCAGGAGAGAAAGCAAATGACATTTAAAAAAATGTATTCACAGATGTCATGGCAAAAAGCTTGCCGAGCAAGAAAAACTAATTTGATGTATAGTTAAGTGAAACATATAGAACTCTAATTTGTCATGATCAATGAAAAACAAAATCTGCAGTAAGGATTATATCCCCAGCACCACATGCTGTGCCAGTCCCACCCCCAGATGTACTGAGCCAGAAACTGAGTTCAGGCATGGTGGCACACGCCTGTAATCCCACCACTGGGGAGGCTGAAAAAAAGAGGATCACTACCATTTCAAGTTGCGTCAAAATGCATAAAGTTAACATAAGATCAGAATATTAAGGGTCTTGAGTTCACTCCCTGGTACCAAAAAAAAAAAAAAAAGAAAAAGAAAAAGAAAAAAAAGATGAAAGAAAGAAAGAATATTAAAAGTTCTTAGAGAAAAAAATGGCAAATCACCTATTAAGGAAGCCCATTAGAATCACAGCCAACTTCTCAGCACAAATCCTCATAACAAGGAGAGACTGAAGAATTTCAAGTTGTAAAAGAAAACAAACTCTAACCTAGATTTCTGTGCTCCACAAAGATATTTAAAATTGATGGAAAATAAGATACTTCCATGTCAAAGAACACCTGAGGAAATTTATGAATACCAAATCAGCACTCCAAAATGATCTGAAGAGAGGCCTGGGGAGACAGCTCAGTAGAATAAGTGCTTGCCTGGCAAGCACAGGGTCCTGAGTTCAATCCCTGGCACTGAAAAAAAAAGTCGTCTGAAGGATATGCTAGATGAGATAACAAGGACTACAAATTCATGAACCCTAACATAATGGATCCACCAATCAAGGCAAACAAGTAAACAGAGTAGAAAAAAGGGAGCAAACAACAGGATAATAACATGATAAGGATAAGTCAACACATATCATTTATAACCATCAATTTGTGAATTTGTCATAAAATGCACAAATCCAAAAATAAAAATTAAAAACAAGACTGGAAGAATGGATAAAGAAGCAAGACCCAGCAATATGCTACATACAAGAAATATATTTAATTAAAAAAGAAACTCATAAATGAAAGGCAAAGAATGGGAAACAATACTTCATGTGACAGGAACCTGGACAAAGGCCAGAGTAACTGGCCTTTGCAGGCAAAGTGAATTTCAAACCAAGACTGAGTAAAAGAGACAAAGGAGGTCATTACATCCTCATAAAAGGAACAATCCAAGAGGAAGAGATAACAATCATAAATATTCACCAAATACCCATGCACCCAACTATATAACACAGATATGAATGAACATGAAAAATCAAACAAGAACTAATACAGTTGTATTGAGGAATCTCAATACTGCAGTGTCACAAAAAGACAGATCAACTGGACAAAAAGAAAAAATCAACCATGAAATATTAGCACTGAACCAAACTTTTGAACAAATGGCCTTAGATGTCTACAGAGTGTTCTACCCCACAGCATCAGAACACACATTCTCAGCTATATGTGGGCCATTTTCCAAAATAGGCCACAAAGTAGCTCATAGAACATGCTTAAGATGATGCAAAGGAACTGAAATTATCTCATGCACAGTATCACACAACAGTGCAATGAAATTGGAGATCAGTGGCAAAAGAAACCACAAGAGGGGGCCAGAGAGATAGCTCAGCTAGCTAAAGCGCTTGCTTAGGCAAGTTTTAGCAAAGCACAGGGACTGCAGCTGGATGCCTGACACCACATGCTGTGCCAGCCCCACCCCCAGGGCAGGCTGAGTTGGCCACAAAAAATAAATAAAAATAAGAAGAAACCACAAGAACTTCATAAACACATGAAAATTTAATGACACCCTTCTGAAACAGTAGTGGGTCACAGATAATATTAAAAAAGAACTTAGGTATTTTCTATAGTTAAATGACAATGTCAGGGCCAGAGAGATGGCTCAGTCAAATAAGCACTTCCCTGGCAAGTGCAAGGGCCTGAGTTTAATCCCCGGTTCCACCAAAAATAATAGTAATACTAATTATAATAATAATAATGTCAATAGAACATGTTGCAACTTATGGAATAAAATCAAAGCAGTCCTCTGAGGAAAATTCAAGCATACTGATATCAGGAAACCAGAATGAGGTCAAAGAAACAACTTAATGTTGAACCTCAAGCTTCTAGAAAAAGAAGAAAAAATCTTTGAGGGCTTACCAATTAGCTCAGTTCTTTAAGCACCTGTTTGGGCAAATCCAGTCAGGCACAGGAGACTGCTCTACATGCCTTACAAGCCAAAAAAAAAAAAGAAGAAGAAGAAGAAGAAGAAGAAGAAGAAGAAGAAGGAGAAGGAGAAGGAGAAGGAGAAGGAGAAGGAGAAGGAGAAGGAGAAGGAGAAGGAGAAGGAGAAGGAGAAGGAGAAGGA
>NW_004524767.1:1293685-1308714 GCF_000260255.1 Octodon degus | reverse complement strand
AGAAGGAGAAGGAGAAGGAGAAGGAGAAGGAGAAGGAGAAGGAGAAGGAGAAGGAGAAGGAGAAGGAGAAGGGAAGGAAGAAAGAGGAAGGAGGAAGAAGGAAGGAAGAAGGAGGAGGAAGAGGAGGAAAGAAAGAAGAAGAGGAGGAGCAAGTGAAGCCTAAATCTCACATGAGGGAAGCAATTATAAAGATCGAAGTAGAAATTAATGCAATGGAGACCAAGAAAACAGTACAAAAAATATCAATGAATCAAAGATTCTTTGGAAGATTAAATAAAATTGACAAATTCTTAGCCAACTTTATGATAAAAAAAAGGAAAGATTAGATCTGTATAATTAAGAATGAAAAGATGAAATCACAACAGATCCTTCAGAAATCTAAAAGTTTATCAATACCTACTTTAAGAATTTGTATTCTACCAAAATGGAAAATGTAGAAGAAATGGACAGATTTCTAGATACATATGAACTATCCAAGCTCAATCAAGGTAATGGCAATATCCAGAAAAGTAGGCTCTAAAGGTTTCAATATACTCAGCTAAGGTTTTTCCATGTTTTGTTTTGTTTTGGAAAGGGAGATTGAACTCAGGCCTTTGTGCTTTCCAGGGAAGCATTTATTCCACCAAGCCATCTCCCTGGCCCCAGGTTTTTCCATGTTAATGAGACAATGATACCATGGTCCAGAATGCTAAAACCCTTATCAACAAATTCTAAGGCTCACTTTGCATTAAATTGAGATAATTGTTTTATTCATCATTGGACAAAGGGGGAATGGATTTTTACATATTTAGTCCTGCTATCTATAAGAGATAAATAAATCACTAGTGCTTAAAAAAAAAGATATAAAAATTCTAAATAAACCAATAGCAGTCAATGAAATTGAAGATGTAAAAACTTAGCAGAAAAGAAAAGCTTAGGTCCTCACATATACACTGCTGAATTCTGCAAGAAATTTAGAGAAGACCTAACACTACTGTTTCTCAAACTCTTTAAAGAAATTGAAAGGGAAACAATATTTCCAAATTTATTCTTAGAAGTAAGGGTTACCCTTATACCAAAACCAGAGAAGGACTGGCTAATAAGAATTAGAGGCCAATCTCCCCAGTGAACACAGATACAAAATTCTCAATAAAATACAGGCAAACAAAATGCAGCAAATCATCAAGAAGATTATATATAGTGTGATAGCAGAATGAATCTTTTTTTAGGCTTCCTTACTTTCCAGTTTATATTTTAAATGGTAGTTTTTAATGTATCTATTTAGAACACATGGATAGTAGTTTACATTTCACAAGTAGTTTAATTCTGGTTGGGGAAATCTACAAATGTTTGAGGTAGTTTTGTATTCCAGAAAGGGTTTACTATGGCTAGTGTCTAGAGGAGTACCTTGTGCTCTCTGGACACATGATCAATATTATCTGATGAATTGAGAGGGGGCAAATGAGATGCCTTAATCTCCCCTTGAACTAATTTGAATCTTGATAGGAAATTACTGAGTAGGTTCATAATATATGTGTCAGACTAAGCTTTCTAGGGGTTTACCTTCCATCAGCTCTGGAACTTTACCTTTATCTTAGTTTTGGAAGTAAATTTTAGTACTTTTAGTTTTCATTTGTAATGAACACAGTAAATACTAGTAGGCTGAAATAAGGTTTTATAGAACTTGCTCCTACTTTTGTATGCTGAAAATTGACCCTGGATAGTATGTAGGAAGAGATGTAACTGGAGTATGTATCTACAGAAGTAATAATGGCTTTCAAAGAGCATTTTTTAAAAGGAACAAAATGAGTATGAATTAATTCAATATAAGCTATGAAGTAGTAGTTGGTTATGAAGTATAGTGGTACCAGCTAGCCCTTCTATGATTTAAAGATCTTTTTAGTGTCTCTAAAATAAGCCCTTATTTTCAAGGGTTTATAAAGGACAAATTCTGTTTTCCTGGCTAAAGTTATGAAAAAACAGCTCGGGAAGATACGGTTTTTGGATTTGGGGTTTCAGGTTTTTGTTGTTTTGGGTTTTTTGCTTTTGTTTCTTTTTTCCAGTTATAAAATCTAAGCAGTTTGACCCTTCAGATTGGAGGAGTGTAAAAGTGGAGGAAACAAGTTTTATTTTAAATACTTTCTGTGCCCAAAAATAATGCAATCACTGTATTGTATACAATGATTTATAAGTTGGTCATTCATCATAATTGACTCTATAGAATTTATTTTAAAAATAGCAAAAAAGATTCAGTCTTAAGTCTATGGGATATGGCTACTGTGCAGATGCATCAAATTTTAGAACCATAATGAAATTAAATTCTACCTAGAATGCAAAATTGAGCTTACAGATAGTGCTGAATGTTGTGGTGATCATTAATGTGCAGGTCAAAGCTACTAAGGAGTTCCTACAGTTTGCCAGTAAGATACAAAATCAGATCGCATCTTATATATATCAGCAGAGTAGCTGTAGCTTAGTGGGAGGGTGGGAAAGTGGGTGTGAGTTGTGCATAGTTAGTGGGACCTCGATATAAAAAGTTACAAACTTGTTTTTCCTTAGTAAAGTCTTGTCTTGCATCTTGCTATCATTAAAGACAGTTGTTCCTAGAATTTCAATCGCTTCAGTTCACCCATAGAACAAAATATGTAGTCTTCCTTCCCCTGGACTCGCTGCTATATGATACCTCAATGTCTAGCAGCACCCTGTCCCTGACACAGTGTAGCCTTTTTACTAACCTGAAGGAAACCTCAGAGTCCCTTCTCCTTTTGAATTTGAATCACAGCCTTAATGTGGTCTTTATGTCCTTTTTCCTAATGTAAAAGTGTTTTCATGCTTCTTGGTTGTATTGGGTAGCATGGGGATATGATTTTAACTGGTTATTCTTGAATTGTTTTTACAATAAACCAATTTTATAATCTTTTAAAAAAGTAAGCCTACAGCTTTATGAGTTAATAAAGAAATCAGAAATAATAGAAAAATCAGAAATAATCTGCTAACCAAAAGCCACAGTCCCACTTACTAGAAAGCAACAGAAGTACCAACAATTTTATTAAGACCCAAGTAACATAAAGGGTTGGAACATTTTCCAAACCTCCCTGGCAAACTCTGAATGATGCATGCAGCACACTGGAGACTCAAAGCATGAAATAAAGAAAAAAATAAAAGCCCAGGAAACCCTGAGAACTTGCTGCAATGCGGAATACATCTCCGTCCTACACACAAGTAGAAGGGCTTACAACCCGAAGTGTTTGGTATAAATGGGTGTCCAAGTCACTGTGACTACAAAGCTATGTGGACACAGTAGCCAGCCCTGAAGAGCCAGAATAAAAACAAATGATTTTAAAAACTGAGACAGTCAACAACTCCTCACCACAGGGGAGAGAAATTCTACAATTTGAGTCCAGTCAATATATCTAAATTAAAACAAAACATGGACATCAAAAACACCTTAGGCACAAAATAGAATCTGGAGTTGCTATTATGTAAAATGTCTAGCTTACAAACATAAATTTTTAGCAAAGAAATAGCCATGTTTCAAATATATTAGAGGAAAGCTAGTCAATGAAAACTCAGTCTGTATAGACCTACTTTGGGTAAGCAAAGATTTCATGATAAATATATTCAAATACTTTGAAGTAAACATATTAAGAATAAGTTTACATCACCAGGAATATCAATAGAGAACCAACTATCAGAGCCAAATCTAAATTTTAAGGCTCTAAAGCAAAATAAAATTGGAGATGTAAATCTTTATTAGATGAGCTCAATAGCAAACTGGAAATACACTAAGGAAAGTGATTAAAAAATGTATCCACAGAGGGCTGGCCAGATAGCTCAGCAGATGAAAGTGCCTGCTTAGGCAGACACAGGGGCCCACTATTCTGGCCCCACCCCTGGGGTGCGCTGAGATGATGACTGAGACTGGACATGGTGGTGCATGCCTGTAATCCCAGTACTTAAGAGGTTGTAAACAGGATCACTGTAAGTCTGATCTATACAATGAGACCCTGTATACCCTGTACAAAAAAAAGAAAAACAAACCTTGTACCCACAGAAAATATTCAACAAAGTGTGTGTGTGGGGGGGGAATATAGAGACTCAAAGATCTATGAGACAACAAGCACTCCAACACATGTGTAATGAGGGACACAGGCAAGAGAAAAACAAGAAAAGAAAGTTAAATATTAGTCCAAACCTCCCAAGTCTGAATGACACATTACATTCAAATGTCAGCATTTCACCAAATATTTAACAGGATCAATACAGTAGCTAAAAATATTGTCAATAATTGTCAGCTTTCCATAAATATAACAAAACAGACAAGAAAACTAAGTTCCAAGAAGGAAATATTTACTTTGGCTCAGTTTCAGAGGTTGCCATCTATGGTTACCTGACTCACTGTTTCTAGGCTTGTGAAGCAGCCCTTCATGGCAGAAGCACAGCAAGTGTGCTCATCTGCTCATGGTGGCCAGAAATCACAGAAAAGAAAGGAGGGGAGAGAAGAGAGAGGAACAAGAGTCACAGACAGGAAGAGTATGTAGATGACTGTGATGGGAAAACCTTTTAGAGAAAGGCGCAAAGCCCCAATGCTGCAATTAAACCTGAATAATGAAGTTTTAGTTTAGAAAAAATAACTCATACATTAACATCATTTGTCTTAAAATAAAGATATATGTGTTGTAGGCTAGCCAGCACTGGTATAAGATAAACTCTTGCATGTTACACCTCTAGGACCTTCCTTTAAACAGGTCCCACTTCCTATCAGCATATTTAACTATGAAATAATCAGCAAATTAATCCATTACACCCCTATCTAATCATCTTCCAAAACCTTCTCTTCGATTATGTCCCTTTAAGGGAACATTTTTGATCCAAACCATAACTACCTCCTGAAGACCTGTCTTCTGAATGCTCCTCCGTCAGGGACAAAGCCTTCAAACTACAGGCTTTTCCAGGTTCAAATCACAATGATTAACAGCCAAATTTTCATAGTACTTTGACAAAGAGGACTCATCACACTAAAAAGTACTGCCACATTTTACAATGGATATCTTGTCAAAATGACAGTGGACTAAAGTGAAATGGTACAAAGTGCTGATGCAAAACAAGCTGTAAGCCTTCTATTAAGTGAAGCTGTTTTACAGAAACAAAGTCATGATACAGACATTCCGGCTGCACCTCTCCAGACCAAGCCCAGGCCCGCCGCATGAGTGAGACCTTCCTCTGTGCTCTCGGAAGCCCTCCAGAACAAGCCCAAGCACACTGCATGAGAACTTCCACTGACTCTCAGGATCCTTCCAGACCCAGCCCAAGCCCAGGGCTTGCAAGTGTGTGGGAGAGCTTCTGAGCTCCCCTGCACCCCCTGGACCCCTCCAGACCCAGCCCAGACCTGGCATACAGGCCTGGGGTAAAACTCTGAAGTCCAAAGAGAGATTAGGGGCCAGAACCACCCAACTAATCCAGGAGCAGAACATCTTGCCAGTGGGGCACAACAGGTTCATTTCCAAGGGCTGCAGGAGCAAGAAGCTGAGCACAGCAGCCAGACCAAAGCCAGGCACAACTGGATGAACACAAATTTAGTAGATCTGCACCTGAATTTCAGTAGGTACTAAGGTTATTACTGCACCAAAGCTCTACACCAAAGATCAGAAGACAGTGCTATTCAAAATGTCAAAGAGAAGGAGCAAAATGCAATCTCAGGCCTCGAACCCACCCAGAAGAAGTGCAGAGGACACTAGCACAGAAGAAATTGGGAATCACACAGCTGAAATGTCTGAATCAATAGCGTCTGAAGGAAAGAAACAACTGCAGAAACATATAGAGGAAATAAGATCAGAAATAATCTCTGTAGTAAGAGAATTAATAACTAAGCTTCTCAAGAAGACACTGATAAAAAAGATATAGACATCCCTAGAAATTTTTAAAAATCAGGGAAAATGTTAGTAATATGAAATATTAAAAGTTCTTTGTATTGAAAGCAAAAATACCAGATGCCAAGTGAGACACAAGAAGAAAAGCACCAAGAAGAAAAGCCTGTTTATTAATACTATTTTAATTTTCAAAACAATTTCAAAGCAATAATCACAACACACAACTTTGAATTGTATCAATATACACAATTTATACTACATAAAGTTGTTGCATATATTTATACTATATACAACAATAAATGGAGAAAAGAAATGAGGCTATCTTGATGTAAAGCTCTTTTATTTTAGCAAAATAAGTAGTAAATTGATGGATGTCAGGAAAAATTAAGAGGTGAATATAGTAATCTCTGAAGCAATCACTAAAAAGAAAAACTAAAAGAGATAAAAATCCAGAAGTTTAAAATATTAAAAACCATGTGACACAAAATAAGGGATTAAGGAATGAACAGAGGACAAAATCCATGAGAAATCTAAAAAACAGAGAACAAAATGGCAGACATGATTGTAATCATACCAATATTTACATTAAATGTGAATGGATTAAAAAAAACTCCAATCAAAAGCCATGATTGTCAGATTGTACTAAGAAAATTAAGATGTATATGCTTTTTACAAAATACACAGAAAAAGGTAATCAAACAGTGATAAGACAGCTAGTGTTGGTAGTAATATCAGAAAGAATATACAATAAAATGAGAAATATTATTAAGGAATAGCAGAATGATTAAAAGGGTCAGCAGAGCAAGAAGATACAACAATAAATAAATATCATATATAAACTTAGTAACTGTCTGAAAATATTTAATGTAAAAAGGAAGAGATATTTCACAGAATAAAGGTATTAATATTCTAGTACCAATAACAGAATAACCATACACAAACATCAGTAAGGATACAGAATATTCAGAATACTATTAACTAATCTATTACAACAGACACAATATTCCATCCCATACAACAGAATACAGTGATTTCAATACACATGAAATACTCTCCAAGATACAACAGTGTGTATCAATAAACAACCTCAATAAATGTAAAAAGACTGAAATTATAACACTGTTCTCTGCCCACAATGGCTGGAAAACTACAGGAAAACTCCAGTTCATTGAATTGAATACAGAGGTGTTAGGAATATAACCTTGCCTATTCATTTATTCATTGTCTATGGCTGCTTTCATGATATAAATGCATAACTTAACAGCTCTGAATGAACACATCAGTATAGGTAAAAGTATTTAAATTTCAGGAGCCAGCAAGATACCACAGAAGACTAAAGAGCCTACTTAAGCACCACATTTCATGCCAGCCGCACCCCCAGGGAAGGCTGAGCTGCCCAGAGGCTTGGCCTGGTGGTGCATTCCTGTGATCCCAGCACTGGAGATGGTGAAAGCAGGAGAATCACCTCAAGTCCACGCTGTATAGTGAGACCCTGAAACAACCAAATAACTTAAAAAGAAAAAAATAGATTGCAGGAAAATAACAGGGAATTTCCTAGTGGATTTTTAAAATATACACATCAAGAAACATCATTGATAAATACAGATGTCACTAGAAAATGAGAAAGTATGGCATAGTAAAGTTTTACAAACAGTATTTATAAAGGAACTTTGCAACTCTATACTCATGAATTAGAAATGACAAAAAATTCTAAACTAATCCTCCATTTTAAGAACTAGAATTAAAAAACTAATCTATATATTACATACATATAATACAATCAAACCACTTCATACATGATTGGAAACCAAACTGATGTTATACTTAGCTCTATGAATTATTAACAAACTCATCACAAAGAAAAACTATTAGCAATCTCATTATTAAAACTCACTATTGGGACTGTCCTGCTTCAAGGTTGTATATGGTGAGATTTTTGGACTTATGTGCAAACATGAGAAGCATAGAATTCTTTATCGTATTTTTAAAATATAATCTAATTTTTAAATGTTTTATCATATTATGTAGGGACTTAAAGTTCAACATATCAATACTTGATGAAAAATACCTGTTCCTTATTATGCCTAGGATGTTTGAGATGCAGTGAGATAGTGAGGTTAAGCTTGATAGCCTAAATTGTTTGATAATAAGAGTAAGCTTGTCTTCTGGATGGTTAACAACCTAAGTTTGCAGACCAAAATTAGAGGAAAAGGAGGGCTACAAGGAAAGCCAACATTTTGGCCCTAGCCTTCTAAGGTCAATTAAGACTCAGGACATATGAGAACTTGTACTGTGATGTCATGTACCTCGGTAGTGTCCCAAATTTTCTGATAAAGAAGATTATGGGGCCAAAGAGGAAAGTGATCGATGACGTAGAGTGTGCCTAGGGAGAGTCACATGGGGAGAAGACACTCTCTCAGGCTTTCACAGAGAGCACATTGGCCAAGCATTGGCCGTGACTCATCCACATGGCTGACACTGACAAAGGTTCTACAATCTGAGGTACAGGATCTCAGGACAAATCCTGAGGGCATTTCACTGACCTTCTCAGACCAAAAAGCTACAACTCTTGTTGCATAGGTCCTGCTTTACCTTGGTCTTAACCATCCAGTAGAAAAGTATGAAGACAAAATACAGGAAGTAAAGCCATGTTGTTAGGTTGAGCTGTGGGTGACTCAGGTCAATAATTTCTGACATTGCCAGTTAAACAGAGGACCCAATGCTATTATGGGCTACTGGACTCTTTTAGAATATTTTGCTGAGTTTACACACCTATAATATTCAACAACAGAACTTAAAAAAATTGGGATATAACTATGAATGTCCATTTTGTATCTGTGTATTCAAAGTGGTTGCGATAGATATATAGTTGCATTCTCTTAATGAATAGAATGATTTGTTCTAATGGTGTTTGTAAGAAGGATCACAGGTCTGCATCTTGTACAGCAATTAACCACTGGGAAGAATGTATGCAGTGTATTATTGAAAAAAAATAACATTTTTGGTCTACAAGCTTTGAAATACTACATAAATATAACATATGTATGTGATAGTACAAACCTGATGATGTCTGCCTATACTTGTACAGAAATTGTGTACCTAAACCCATGCAAATTTTCCTATGAAGAATTTTATTGTTATCAAAAAAAATAAAAATAAAAGCAAAAAATAAAAAAATAAAAAAAATAAAACTCACTATTAACAAACTTGTCACAAAGAGAAACCTCCACATTTTGTGAAAGGAGACACAAAAAAAATTTTAAAAAGCAAAGCATATAGAAACACCTTAGATCTCATATCTCCCAAACTAGCATGTAAATATACTTGTCGTTACAGCTTGTCTAGATGTCACCTCTGCCCCAAGCCTCAGGTGGGAATAGGTAGGGAGACCTCTTCAGAGTTGGCTGGATCTAGAGTGGTGCTGGGTGGTATGCCTTGTGTATAGTCGTGCCCCCAAAGCCTCATGCAGTCATGAGATGGCTTGTGGAGTTTCCGACTTATTCTTGATCCAATGTGGGGATTACAGTGTGAGTGCTACACTCTGGCCCTGGGGTAGGTACTTTGCATTGCAATGTGAGGGAGAAAGGCTAGCTAGCTGCCTGAGCTGCTGCCACCCACTCTGCTCTGCTTTTTTGCTCTTTGCCACTGCCATGGAAACCAAATTAATGTTCTAGCTAGCCCTTTGCTGTTCTGTGCCATGTGCCAATCTGCCTTGAAGCCAGATGAGTATGAACTGAAACCTCCACTAACTGTGAGCTAAGTAAATTTTTCCTTCCTTTATCTTGGGTATCCCAGAAACAAGAGTAACTGAGACAGAATTTTATAACAGAAGAGTGGGGTGTTGCTATGACTACATGACCACATGGATTACGAGTGTTTGGGAATGGCTTATGGCAAGACATAGGAGGCTGGGGACATAGCTCAGTAGAATAAGTTCTTGCCTGGCAAGTGCAAGGTCCTAAATTCAATCCCTGGTACCACAAAAAAAAGACACAGGAAAGGTTCAGAGATATCACCACAAAGAGTAGAGCTAGAATACCTTTGACTGTTCTGCATGGGTGATTCTGGTCAGAGCGCTGAAGGCCAGAAGGCTGACAGAAATTCTGGCTGTAAAGATCAGGCTGGGGAGGTACTGCTGGGAAGGACTACATTGGTTGTTGGACTCTGGATGATTTGTGTTAATGGCTTGGTAGAAAGTTTGTCTTAATTTTATCTGTGTCCAGATACTTTGCCTGAGACTGAGATTAAGCACGGCGGAACGATTGATCTGGCAAAAGAAATCTCAAAACAGCCGAATATTGAGGCAGTGGCATGATTATTGTTGGGGGCTTTTAGTCAGATTTATGTTGAGAATAAAGAGCAAAGAGCCCAGCAGTATGATTCAAAATGTGAGTCTGACCAGAAAGGAAGCTCTAATAAAGCTGTGGAATGCAAAGACAGGGCTGAGATGATCTCCATTGCCAGGAACAAGAGAATGGGAAGAATGGCCTGAGGGCATCACATGAGGCAGCATGTCTCTGCCTTTGCAGCCTCAGTTGCAAGGGTGAAAGACTTGGCCTTAAGGGGAAAGCCAGAGCCCCATGTTTCACAACAGAGGTAGCTGCCACACCAGGTTCCAGAATAGCACCAGCACAGACAATTTGTTCCTTGGAATTAGAGTCAGAGTGCTCAGCGATCCAGGCACTGGACCCCTACAGTCAAAAAAGAAAAAACTTGGCTACTGCTCCAGCTGGCAGCAGACCTTGGCATCATCCATGCGGCATTGGTTTCAGGCACTTGCAGAGTGCAGTTCCAAAGTTAAGGCTTCCACCTAAATTTTGGAAGGCCTGGGAGGCCAGGAAGTGTGCCCCTGAGAGGGCAGTATGTAAAACTGTGAGAAGCCTATTCAGTGTAAAGCCAAGAACATGGATCATCTAAGGGAAACTGCAAGGAGGAAGCAAAGCCAGCATAAGAGAGAAGCCATGGGAGTTACCACCAGAGTATCATAGGGGCTGAGCCACATGGAGCTCACAATTTGCTACAGATTGCTTCAGATATTCCACATGGAACTATAGGACTTAATGTTGGCCCTTCTGGATTTTGGACTTGCTTTGGTCCCAGTGCTTAGAATCTTGTGATGTGCATCTTTTGGAATGGTAATGTTTTTCTTGTGCCATTGAATGCTTAAGGGTTTAATTTTTCACTTGTACAGGGCTAACAGCTACAAGTTTGTCTTGGATCTTGGAAGAGACTTGGGACTTGGACTTCTCAGCAATGCTGAAACCATTAGGACTTTGGCAACTCTTAGAGATGTACTAAAATGTGTTCTGCGTAAAGGGATGTGCATGAGACTTTTGGGGTTCAGGGGTGGAATGTTATGGTTTCTGTATAGTTGTTTCCCCTCAAAGCCTCTTGCAGTCACAACTGGCTCCTGGAGTTTGTGATTGATTCTTGATCCAATGCTGGGATTGCAGGTGTGAGTGCTACACCCTGGCCCTGGGGTGGGTAATTTGCATTGCAATGTAATGCAAACGAGGGAAGAGAAGCTATCTAGATGCCTGAGCTGCTACCACCCACTAGCTAGAGGCCTGAGCTGCTGCTGCCCACTTTGCTCTTTTGCTCTTTGCCACTGCCATGGAGAGTTGTTCTGTGCCATGTGCCATTCTTAGAGCCAGCAGGGTATACACTGAATCCTCCAAGTAAGCTAAATAACTTTTCTTTCATTCATTTTGGGTGTTGGGTACTTGCCCAGCAATGGGAGAAGAGTAACCACTACTTCACTACCTTGCCGCCATTTGCCTGCCATGAACTGCTTTTCCTCTGGAATGTCCTTCTGTCGTGCTACCCTGACTCAGAGCCAGCTGACAGTGGACTGAAACCTCTACCAACTGAGACACAATAAACCTTTCCTCCTTTAAATTTGTCTCAGCAGAGAAAAGCAACTAACACAATAGTGAAATGAGACCTGAAAATATTGCTGGCCTCAAAATAATTCATAATAAAACATCAACTTATTTAAAGCCAATGGTATTATACTTTTTAACCACAAAAGTATCATGAATCTATACCTGCACAAAATCAGAAATACTTTCTAGGTCAGATTTATTTACTGAAACACTTCATTTTTAATGTGAAAATGGGGAAAGAGGCAATGTGCAGAAAGCAATGACAGAAGATAACACTTCCACAAGCAAATATGAATAGAAACATGATGGGAGAAAAAGTGCTTACTAGTAGTTGAATAGATTCATATATGTGAAAACATGAGCAAGAGATGTCATTTGACAATGAAGCCAGAAATTGCAGTATAGTTAGGTGAAAAACAAAGGAATGTCAAAGATTGTTAGCAAAACACAAGAAGTCAGAAACAGAGAAAGATTTCAATAGAGTTCTAAAACATAACTGCCTGATGACATGATTTCAGACTTCTATTTTCCAGAACTAAGGCAATAATTTTCCATTGTTTTACTTCATTGAGGGTTTTTTCCATAATTTTATTGAGAAACAAATAGCAATGAGACAATTTCAAACCAAATTGGTAGGACAGTTTCAATAATTAACACATAGCATACATTTTTCCTGGTGCTTAATTGTTGTACAGATGCGGACATGATATCCTACTTACAAACACCATTAGAACAAATCCCTCTATTCATTAAGAGAATGTACCTATATATCTATCCTAACCACTTTGAATACACAGACACAAAATGGACATTCATTTGTATAGCGTTTTTTTTGTTAAGTTCTGTTATTTGGATGTTATAGGTGTGTAAACTCAGCAAAATATTCTAAAAGAGTGCAGCAGCCTATAATACTATTGGGTCTTCCACTTGACTGGCAATGTCAGAAATTGTTGACCTGAGTCCCCTACAGCTCAACATAACAGCATGGTTTTACTTCTTATATTTCGTTTTTATAATTTTCTGCTGGATGGTTAAGACCAAGGTATAGAACGACCTGTGCAACAAGAGTTTTTGGGTCCGATAAGGTCAGTGAAATCCCCTCAGGATTTATCCTGAGATCCTGTACCTCAGTTGGTAGAAACTTTGTCAGTGTGAGCCATGTGGATGAGTCACAGCCATTGCTTGGCCAAGTTGCTCTCTGTGAAAGCCTGAAAGAATGTTTTCTCTCCAAGTGACTCTCCTTAGGCACGCTACATCATCGATCACTTTCCGCTTTGGCCCCATAATCTCCTTGATCAGAAAATTTGGGACAGTACTGAGTTACATGATGTTACAGTACAAGTTCTCTTATGTCTTAAGTCTTAATTGACCTTGGAAGGCTAGGGCCAAAATGTTGGCTTTCCTTGCAGTTCTTCTTTTTTTCTAATTTTGGTCTGTAAACTTAGGTTGTTAACCATCCAGAAGACAAGCTTATTGTTATTGCCATACAACCTAGGCTGTTAGGCTTAACCTCACTATCTGTCTGAATATCAAACATCTTAGGCATAACATGGAACAGGTATTTTTCATCAAGCATTGATATGTTGAACTTTAAGTCCCTACAGAATATGATGAAAAAGGAAAGCAGGATCTCAAGGACTAACTAGTCAAGAGGGGGAAAGGAGAAGAGCTAGGAAACATGAATAAGTCAAGCTATACAGCTATATGTAGAAGATGGGCAAGGCAATGATCCTGAGAATCTCCAGAAGATTTTTGAATCTAGTAGTTAATTGGAAAGATTCTCACCCTCACTAACTATATATACTGATACCTGTGAACTAAGCTACTGCACTGCAGATGGTAATTTGTAATAGTAGTTTCATGCTTGGAGGGCCTGTCATTCTGGTCTTCTGAATATGGGCTGCTTGTTATGACATGCCAGTTGCTGCTATGATGTCTCTCAGGTAGATGGTTGTTCAAAAAGAAGGGGGTGGTGAATGAAAGCAAGAGACAGGAAAATAATATTGTGGGACTGTCCTGCTTCAAGGTTGTATATGGTGAGATTGTTGGACTTATGTGTAAACATAAGAAGTATATAATTCTTTATGCCTATTTTTAAAATATATTCTAATTTATAAATGTTTTTTATTATATTCTGTAGGGACTTAAAGTTCAACATATCAATACTTGATGAAAAATATCTGTTCCATATTATGCCTAAGATGTTTGACATGCAGACAGATAGTGAGCTTAACAGCCTAAGTTGTATGGTAATAACAATAGTCTTGTCTTCTGGATGGTTAACAACCTGAGTTTGAAGACCAAAATTAGAGAAAAATGAGGGCTGCAAGGAAATCCAACATTTTGGCTCTAGCCTGCTAAGGTCAATGAAGATTCAGGACATATGAGAGCTTGTACTGTAATGTTGTGTAACTCAGTAGTGTCCCAATTTTCTGATCAAGGAGATTATGGGTCCAAAGCGGAAAGTGATCGATGATGTAGAGTGTGCCTAAGGAGAGTCACACGGAGAGAAAACATTTACTCAAGCTTTCACAGAGAGCACATTGGCCAAGCAATGGCCGTGGCTCATCCACATGGCTGACCCTGACAAAGGTCCTATAATCTGAGGTACAGGATCTCAGGATAAATCCTGAGGGGATTTCACTGATCTTATCAGACCCAAAAGTTACAACTCTTGTTGCATAGGTCCTGCTTTACCTTGGTCTTAACCATCCAGCAGAAAAGTATAAAAACGAAATATAAGAAGTAAAGCCATGCTGTTATGTTGAGCTGTGGGGGGCTCAGGTCAATAATTTCTGACATTGCCAGTCAAACAGAAGACTCAATATTATTATGGGATACTGGACTCTTTTAGAATATTTTGCTGAGTTTACACATCTATAATATTCAAATAACAGAACTTAACAGAAAAAAGGGATACAGATGAATGTCCATTTTGTATCTGTGTATTCAAAGTGGTTAGGATAGATATATAGTTACATTCTCTTAATGAATAGAGTGATTTGTTCTAATGGTGTTAGGATATCATGTCTGTATATTGTACAGCAATTAACCACTAGGAAGAATGTATGCAATGTGTTAAATATTGAAACTGTCCTAGCAATTTGATTTGAAACTGTCTTATTGCTACTTATTTATCACTAAAACTATGGGAAAAATAAATAAATAAAAAGATGTTAGATTCAATATATTAGAATTATATATGATTTTAATAAGCTAGGTAGAAATAATAAACCCAAACTGTACTTTTGTGAGAAATCATCCATTTTTACATTTAAGACTCATTGAATACATT
>NW_004524767.1:1290776-1291921 GCF_000260255.1 Octodon degus | reverse complement strand
TGTAATACCTCCTGCCTTGTCTTCATTGCCCAGGATTCCCTATGCTATTCGAGGTCTTTTCTGGCTCCAGATAAATTCTAGGAATGATTTCTGTACTTCTGTGAGGTATGTTGGTGGTAGTCTCATAGGGATTTCATTAAATCTGTAAAGCAATTTTGGGAGTATCGGGATCTTCACATTGTTGGTTCTTCCTATCCAGGAGCATGGAATATCTTTTCATTTTCTGAAATCCTCTACGATCTCTTTTTTAAGAGTCCTGCAATTTTCCTTGAAAAGATCTTTGACTTCTTTAGTTAGATTAATTCCAAGGTATTTCATTTTCCTCGGTGCTATTGTAAAAGGTATTGTTTCTATTATTTCCCTCTCAGTGTGTTTGTTGTCTGTGTAGAGGAATGTTATTCACTTTTGGGTATTGACTTTATATCCTGCTATGCTACTGAATTTCTGCATTAATTCTAGTAGCTTCTTGGTGGAGTTTTTTGGGTCTTCCAAGTAGAGTATCATGTCATTTTCAAATAAAGATAATTTAAATTCTTCATTACCTATTCTTATTCCTTTTATTTCATTCTCTTGTCTAATGACTGTAGCTCATGATTCCAGAACTATATTGAATAGGAGTGGTGATAGAGGACATCCTTCTCTTGTACGTGATTTAAGAGTAAAAGATTTCAGTTTTTCCCTATTTAGGATTATGTTAGCCCTTGGGTTTTCATAAATGGCTTTTACCAGATTGAAATAGAGGCCATCTATTCCAATTTTCTGTAGGACTTTGAAGATGAATGAGTGTTGAACTTTGTCAAAAGCCTTTTCTGCATCAATGGAGATGATCATGTGGTTTTTAGTTTTAACTCTATTGATATAGTGTATTACATTGATAGATTTTCAAATATTGAACAATTCTTGCATCCCTGGGATGAATCCTCCCTGGTCATGGTGTATGATCTTCTTGATGATTTGCTGTATTCTATTTGCTAGGATTTTATTGTTGATTTTGGAATCTATGTTCATGAGGGAGATGGGCCTGTAGTTCTCTTTCTCAGTTGTGTCTTTCCCTGGTTTTGGTAACAGCATAATACTTGCCTCCAGGAATGATTTTGGGAGGATTGCTTCCTTTTCAATTTCATGGAAGAGTTTGAGGAGTATAG
>NW_004524767.1:1275856-1279871 GCF_000260255.1 Octodon degus | reverse complement strand
ATTTATCCAGCTGTGCCTGGCTTGGGTCTGGCTGCTGTGCTGAGCTCCTTTGTGCTGCTGCCCTTGAGGGTGAACCTGTTGTGCACCTCTGGCAAGATGTTCTGCTCCTGGACTAGTTGTGTGGTTCTGTCCCCTACACTCTCTGCAGGGATTACAGCTGAAGGGTTTCACTCCAGGCCTGTATGCCAGGCCTGAGCTGAGTCTGGAGGAGACAAGGTGGAGTAGGGGGAAGAGGCAGCTCTCCCACACACTCACCGGGCCTGGAGTAGGACTGGATCTGGTGGTTCCTGGAATGCGACAGAAATTCCTCTGTGGGCGGGGTGTGGGGGGGTACTATGGAGTGATGGGGGCATCCCAAGAGGGTGAAAGAGTGTGTCACCCGCGCCGCGCCTGGGCTGGGACTAGTAGGTCACACCAGCACAGGGTAGCCGGAAGCTCTTCTACACATCACCACGTGTGGGCTAGGACTGGGTCTAGGGGTTCCCGGAACACGGCAGAAATTCTTGCTCGGCGGGCGGGGTAGGAGAGGTGCTGCGGAGTGGTGAGGGGTGTCCTACGGGGGTGGAATAGGGTCTCACCCATGATGTGCCTGGGCTGGGACCAGTAGGTCCCGCCGGCGCAGGGTCACAAGAAGCTCTCCCACACAGTCACAGGGCCTGGGTCTCAACTGGGTCTGGGGGTTCCCGCAACGTGGCAGAAATTCCTACTCAGCTGGCGGGGTAGGGGAGGTGCTGCGGAGTGGTGGCAAACTGGTGAGGGGCATCCCAAGGGGGTGGAAGAGGGTCTCACCCACACGGCACCTGGGCTGGAACCAGCAGGTCCAGCGGCGCAGGTGTGCCGGAAGGTCTCCCACATACTCACGAGGCCTGGACTAGGACAGGGTCTGTTTTTTTTTTTTTTTTTTTTAAGTTATTTTCTTTCTTTCTCCCCTAAGCCAAGTCAGTTTCTTCATGCCTAAAATACATTACAATGGACTGGGAAACTAAAAAATGTTAAGTATCTTACTAATCTTATTCACTGTAATCTACTCATAGCATTAAGCATTGTCTAAGAGGACATACAATCATTTATAGCTGCAGACTTCTGCATTTCACAGTAAACATTTTAGATATTTAATTAGTAAGTGTTTGCAGTATTTTGTTACACCAGCCTTAGGAAACTAATACAGATGCTTCCTATCATCAGTTTCATATTACCATTTAATGACCAATGACTTAAAGCTAATATTTGGAAAACATTGTTTAGATAAACTAACTTCTGACAAAAGGCTGGTGTGTTTGTGGTAGAAGTACTGATTTTGGTACTTTCTACATGTAATTAAAATATTACCATTTTCCTTGGTGACCATGATGTGCTGTGCCCAACAAGCCCAAAGTTGACAGCCAAGGAATCATGAACTGAAACCTCCAAAACATATAGGCCGAGAGATCAAACATGACTGACTAGAGGAGCAGCAGTAGCAGACACTTATGAGATTAACTACAAGTACAGGTACTTCTAGTGGTGGGTGTACTCACACTCTTAAGCAGAAAATTAATCTGAAAATGATCCATGTAGATGAAGTTATCTGGATCACTGAAAGAGGAAACGGAACCAGCACAAATCAGCCCCAGCACTGCTCTGGGAGCAGCCACCATGACCGTACTAAATGACCTGATGGAATGAACTAGTGCTATAGAGGCCACCTGTGGGTGCTGCCCCTTCTGCCCCTTCTTCCCAACCCCCACCTTCACCAAACATTGGAGAATGCTATACCCAGAAGTATCCTCTCAAGTGCTCGATCAAGTTTTCAACCAGGTGGGGAGAAAGCCCTGCTCAAACGAAGAAGAGACAGGATAATATGGGAACTGTGCTTGCCTGCCCCCGGGTCCCGCCATGGATCACACCTATTGACAGGTAGGGTAGGGTTGATCAGTTCACTGAGTGATATTTGCCTGTTTTTATAAAGACTGGAAAAACCTGAGTGAGCAAGAAACCTAAACAATGATTATCTTTGCACTCAGGGATGAGGTGTCCTTCTCTCAAGCCTGAGAACCATGGCGGACACTGCTTGCTGGCTGCAAAGATGAATTCTGGAGACCAACTAGGTTGTCACATTGTGGGAGAGACCAAAGACTACAGCTGAGAATGCCCAACACACAGCTTGCATTAAGGTGGGATCAAACAAAGCTTACACCCCTCACCAGAGATGGAGGAGAGCTGGTTTGGCTACATATGAACAGAACACAATTAAAGCAGGAAGCCATGTGCACAGTCAGCCTTTAGGGCATAATGCACATGTAGTAACTGCACATTCATCCTCTTGCTAAAGTGTCGGATCTGATTGCCATTGGAGTTTTTGTTGCTTTTAATGCCTTGATGTAATTATTTTCTTTCTTCTCTATTTATTCCTTTTCAATTCTAGCTTCTGTACCAGTATTATTTTGTTTTTTGCTAGTTTCTCCCACTTTTAAAATTCAATGATTTCTCTCCTACTGTCCTTTTGGTCTTTCCTACCTTCTCTCATGTTAACATTCTGTCCTCTATATTCTATTTTTTGCTCTTCCTTACTTTACTTAGCCCCTTGCCCTTGCTGCTCCTTCTCTACTACCTTGCAGGTATACAAATACAGTTTTCTTCAATCCAAAATTACATCTCTTCTGTCTTTGTCCTGTCCCTACAAATACCAACCTCTAACATTCCCCTCTACTTCAAATATAAAGGGCCTCCAATAGAGTCTGACTCCCTAATTTTACCTATTACTGCTCCTCCCTCTCTTCCTAATGACTTTCAGCCCTCTTTCAGGCTTCCCTTCCCTTCTTTTTCCATATCCCAGTTACCACTAAAAGAGCAGTGGTGATGAACCTATAACATGTGTGTCTTCTTTTTAAGACAAAAGATGTTAATGTATGAGTTATTTCTACACTAACATCTTAGTATTCGGGTTTAATTGCAGTGTTGGCACTTTATGATAAATAAATGGGTCTTTGCTTGTAGTCTGGGTACTTGTCTCTATAGACTGTAAAGGATGCTGGTAAAGGATGAATGTGTCAACAAGGTTGAACACATGCAAGTGTTGATTGGATCTGTTAAAGTTGTTTTAACCAGTGGTAATTCTGTTAGCACAACACAGTGACAAGATATAAAAACATTAAATAAGTGAAGGGTGAACATTATCTTTGTACAAAATAGAAAGCCATGAACTTATCACTAGAAGGTAAAATATCTTCACATTAAATATAAATATAAATATATAATATCTTCATATTAACTATAATCTCTCTTAACTCTACTTTGACCTTCAGCAGCAGTACCAAAAAAACAAAAATTAAAAACAAAACAACAAAAAAACCACACAAGAGATTGAGAGAGAGTTGGGGAGATAGACAAACTGAGAGAGAAACATGGGAAAACAAGGCAACAAGTCCCAAGAACTCCCAACTATAGTACCAGGCATGCTGGTATATACCTGTAATCCCAGCACTTAGGAGGCTGAGGCAGGAAGATTGCCATGAGTTTGAGACCAGCCTGACATTACATGGTGAGTTCAAAACTAGCATGAACTACAAAGCAAGACACGATCTTGAGGAAGAAAAAAAAAAAGCTCCGAACTCTCCTAAGGAGGGTTAGGTACACTGATGAAAAGGTCGTAGGGCTTTATAAGTGGATAAAAAAGAAGGTAAAGAAACTGCAAATTTAAAGAGGACATTATCCAAAACTTCATGAACCTATCATAAAAACAGACCAAGGTATACATAGGAAAAACAAAAAATTGGAAGAACAGAACAAACAAGTTCAAAACACGTATGCCAAATTTATCAGCTACATCTAACCATGAAAAGGTAACAGAAAAACAAGAATCTATAATTCATAAATTATAGATGTGATCAACATGAAAAAGGGTCTTAGAAATCAAGGACAAAATGGTGCCTTGCAAATTACTCAGTTAAGAACAGTAAGAAAGGCCGGGGAGATGGCTCAGTGGAATAAGTGCTTCCCTGGCAAGCACAAAGGCCTGAGTTCAATCCCCGGTTCC
>NW_004524767.1:1261320-1274660 GCF_000260255.1 Octodon degus | reverse complement strand
CAATTAACCACGAGGAAGAATGTATGCTATGTGTTAATTATTGAAACTGTCCTACCAATTTGGTTTGTAACTGTCTCATTGCTGTTTCTCAATAAAATTATGGAAAAAAAAAATCAACATACAGCTAAGTGAGGTTTACAGAATTCCAACTAACAATTCTGAAAAAAGAAACTCCCCAAGACATATCTCAGTCAAAATCCCAGATGTCTAATGAGAAGACAGAAACAGTATGGGAATGCACATGTGTAACCCCTGCACTGGCATGGCTGAGGCAGGATGACCACCATGAATTTGATGCCAGCCTGACCTATACAGTGAGACCCTGTCTTAAAAGAGATGAGACAAGACAGAATTTAACATGGAACCAGTAAGGCTGGTAAGAAAGCTCAGTAGAATAAGTGCTTGCCTGGCAAGCACAAGGTCCTGAGTTCAATCCCCGGTACCACACACACACACACACACACACACACACAAACCATGGAACTGGTAGACACCCAGAGAAGAAAAGGCAATCCTGGTGCAACAAGGGCAAAACAAAAACCATCACAACCCTGGACTTCAGGTTACACACCACCACTACAGTGATAAATACAGCACATTACTGGCAGTGAAAAAGACATGTGGATAAATGAAACAGAATAAAAAGATGCAGAAACAACTCCAGACATATTTAGTTATTTGGTGCTTGACAAAGGGGGAAAACCAACCTTGGAAGAAAGATAGCCTCTTCAAAATCGTGGATGGAAAACTGACTACCCACATGCAGAAGGTTGAAGCTAGATCAACATCTCTCACCATGTACTCAGCTAAAACCAAAATGGATCAATGATCTAAATTTTAAAACAGAAACATTTAACCTACTGAAAGATAAAGTAGGTAAAAGTTTTGAAGTCATACGAGTAGTCAAAGACTTTTTGCACTGAACCCAATGACACAAGAAATAATACCAAGACCCAACAAATAAAATTGTATCAAATTAAAAGCTTCTGCACAGCAAAGGAAACAACCAACAATATGAGGGTTTTTTTTTTTTCTTCCTCGAATGCCTTCAGGGCACTTTTGGCCAGCGGGAGAGTTGTGAGGTTTGAACTCCAGGAACCTGAGGCTGACAGCTTTGTGGAAGCAGCCACTTAAAGGACTGAGCTAGGGCCAGGCCCCCACAACCAACAATATGAAAAGACAATCTACAGAATATGAAAAATTTTGCCAGCTACGCTTCGGACAGAAGCATAGGGAAAAAGAACAAAAATTTTAGGGAAAAGGAACAAAAATGATGTTGGATGTGTCATGTACCCATAATGAAATGTAATCATTACATACTGCAAACATGAACTAAAAAACAATAATGAAGAGATGGAAAAATAGCTAAAGACAGGGGAGGGTGAAAAGTAAAAAGAGAAGAATAAAAAGACTCAAGATTGGGAGGCTAAGGCAGGAAGATCGCCACAAGTTCAAAGGCAGCCTCAACTATATAGCAACACTTGGTCTCAAAAAACAAACAAAGCAAAATGAAAACAAATAATCAACATATAATATGTTAAGTATATGCCTTAAAAAAATGTAACATGTCCAAGAAACATGCTATAGTTATGAAAAAAAAAAACCCTAATACAAACTCCATAGAAAGTAGGGATAATTTTTATTTTACAATATTGCATATAGTTACAAAAGTAAATGTCCCAATCATACACTGTTTTATATACAGTGGGAGTGTGTATACATCTATATATCTACATATACATAGATACAGATACACACACACACACATATATATTTACACATCCACCACTATTTAACCTTGCCTCGTCGTTTCATCTCTTTATTTGGGTAAAAAGAAGTATACTTTCCTCATTCCGGAGATTTTTGATGTTGTAATAATTGCCTAAGGAAAAAAATAATAAATTTATTTCCAGAGAAGTCATTTATTTTTAAGTAGTCAGCATCTAACAGTTATAATACATAATAAAAAATAAAAACAATTCATATAATTCAAAGTAACTCTTGCTTAAATCCACAAACTCAAAAGATCACAAGAGTTAACTACCACCTACTGAACTAGATATGGCTTAAAAGATTATAAAACTTTAAACAGTTCTGTAACAAATGTATAGAATGCAGGCAAAGAAAATCTCATTCTGAAAGCAATTTACATGAAATCTTTGGAATTGCTGCAAATTCCTCAAAATCAGATACATATGTTTCATTCATACATAATGAAGTGTAAAAGGTAGAGTTTAAATAAAATTTTAAAACCTCTTAATTTTAAAAAGGCAATGCTGGGCATGGTGGTACACTGTTGTTATCCCAGCACTCAGGAAACTGAGGCAGAAGGATTGTTAAGAATTCAAGGCCAGCTTGGGCTACAAAGCAAGACCCTGTCTCAAATAAATAGGCAAATGGTGCTACTAACAGTAAGGTAATAAACAATAGCAAAAGTGAAATTATAGATGGACAGCATTTTTATTATTATTATTGTGATTTTCTATACATTCAAAACTGATAAAACTTAACTTAAGCTTCACTGGTATAAAGTTTTTTCTGTTTTATTCACTTATCCTTCTAGAGTAAATCTTGGCCATAGTAAATAGTTACTGATATTTATTGGGTGAATAAATTGAAGTAATTACTTCCAATGACTTAGGTTCTTCAGTTACCTGTTCTGTGTCTTTAAAATAATCCACCAAAAACAGTTTGGGTATATAATGTCTTAGAGATAACATAGTGAAAACGCATCCTGGAATGCAATATACCACCTAGTCTTTTAGATTTAACAATAAATGACTCTTAGTTATTATGTATAAAAACCTTAACACCTAATGAGAAAATAAAATATGTACCAAAGTGTGTTAGTATTTGTTATATCATACTTTTTTTGGACCACTCTAGTCTATGTGAAGTAAAATGTCTACAGTTAGTCTTACCTGAAGGAATATAGAATGAATCTCCAGTAGCTATTATATAAGGTGTTTCATGTAAGGTACACAAAAGGTCACCAACATTAACATAAAAAACCTATAAAATTAAAAATAAAAATTTCATTTCAAATTGAATCAAAAATTTACTCCAAAAATTCTTAAAGGAAATACAGTAGGCAGACTAGTGGCTTCCCATAGATATCAATGTGCTAAGAACCTGTAAACATGAAGAAGGGAAATTTAAGTTTTCCAAATGTGTCCTATCTATAGACATGAGTCCTTAAAAATAAAGAACTTTCTCCTGAAAGTAAAAAAAAAAAAAAAGAAAAGAAAAGAAAAGAGACAAAAAAAGAATCTAAAGCAGAAAAAGATTTTCACTGTAGATAATAGTAAGGACAGGCCATAAACCAAAAAACATGGGCTATTTCTAGAACTTTAGAAGGACATCATGATCAACAGCTACTGATCAAATGAGGACCTCATACTTATAACCTCATGGAACTAAATCCTGCCACCCATACAAATAAAACTGCAAGAAATAAGTAGGTTTACCCTCTGAAGGGCCAGAAAAGAATACAGACTGCCAATATCTTGATTCCATCGCTAATCATAAGGGAAATGCAAACTGAAATCAAAATGATATCACCTCACCCTAGTAAAAAAAAATAACAAGACTAAAAGCTAAATTTGGCAAGGCTACAGAAAAAAACAGAATCCTTGGATACCGTTGATAGGAACATAAGTTAGTACAACCAAATGGAAAACATTATTGAAGTTTCTCAAAAATTAAAAGTAGATCCACTTTTAAAATCCAGCCATCCCATAATAGAGTATATGTCTAAAGGAAATGAAATCAGTATGTTGACTAGACATCTGCACTCACATCTTCATTGCAACACTACTAAAAGAACAGCCAAGAAACTGAGTCAAAATGTTGTATGTACCATGGAATTCTACTCAACGTTAAAAAAAAAATGAAATCCTTCCACACATGGTATTATGAATGAAACTGTAAAATCGTGATAAATACAATAGGCCATGCTCAGAACGAGCACTACCACATCATCTTACTCATTCTTTAAAATGCTGATCTTATCAAGAGAGCAGAATGGTGAATGCCAAAGGCAGTGGAGTAGGAGGTCATAAGATTGATTAATCGATACTAAATTACATTTAAATAAAAAAATTCCTTTTTTTATACTACTGCATAATGAGGTTACTATAGTTAACAATGAGGTACTATACGTCTCAAAACGGAAGAAGAAATAATTTGGATAGTTTTAAACATAAAAAAAAAACGAATGATAAGTTCAGCCTAGTAGTATACTCCTATAAGCCTAGAATTCAAGAGGCTAAGGTAAGATGATTGCTGCAAGGCCAGCCTAGGCTATAGTGAGTTCAAGACCAATGTGAACTATAATGAAACTATAAAAAAAAAAAAAAAAAAAAGAAATGATGTTTGAGATAGGTGTGTTATCTGATTTAAATAATGTAAAATATATACACATATTAAAACATTACAAATTACCCTGTTTATGCATCGTTTTTACAAAAACTTAATAGTTACTTTAAAAAAGTATGATCCAAAGAAATGTTTACATTTTGGAAAAAAGATTATGAAACATACAGAAATAAACAATAAACTCCCATGTATACAAGCCTACTTCTTCATTTTGAAATAAAACCCAGGATAACTCATTTAAAAATATTTCAGGACATACTGAAATAATTAAGTACTTTTAAATATATAATTATATTGTTATACCTAAAAATAAATTCATATTTAATCATCAGTATTCAAATTTGTGTAATTTTGGGGGTTTTTGGTACCAGGAATAAACTCAGGAGCTTGCACTTGCCAAATGCTGCACATATACCCTGGCCCTTTTAACTGTATCTTATGCAACATCACACTTTCAAGGGTTTGTTTGTGTTAGGATCCAAGTAAAAGCCATACACAGAGTGGCTGGTTAAATTGTTTACTCAATGCTAGTAGTCTAAATCAGGAACAGTTTCTGGAGATGCAGCTGACTGTCATGCCTGGGAATGGTACTAGTGAACAGAACCAGGGAAGCTTCTAAGTATCTTACAACATAAGCCTATCACAAAAAAAAAAAAAAAGAAAACATAAAAGAGACAGAGACAGAGACAGAGACAGAGACAGAGACAGAGAGAGAGAGAGAGAGAGAGAGAGAGAGAGAGAGAGAGAGAGAGAGAGAGCACAAATCTTAATAGCACTATCATTAAAAACTGGATAAATGGGTTCTCACTGGCTCTCAAGTTCCTTTACTGAACAAATGAAGCAATTTATCATAAAAATCTCACAGTGTATCCTGCTAATATTGCCAGGTATCATTCTTTATTTAAACTGGTAGCTCAGTCTATAGCCTGATCAGGTTCAGGTTCTGACTTTGCATTTTTAAATAAGTACAAAAACCAAAACTACCACATGCACAGTATTGTACTTTTCCATTAGGGAACACAAGCTGATTGTATTTTTTTAACATATTAGCAGCCATTGATGCTCAATGTCTAGTCTAGTAGGTTATCAAGGGTAGCAAAATGGCCATAGCTCAATTCTAACATTACTTCATTCATTACCTAGAATATTTTTATTCTTTTCCTTTTTTTTTTCTTACCCAGGGGCATGCATCATTCCTGGAAATACTGCAACGCCAGGCTGATACAGAGTGGATGGAGCAAGCTCCTATTCCATACCCCGGCTGCAAAAGTTACTTAATACATTGTCCTCAGAGGATGTATCAGCTACTAGACTGAAAAACAGATACTACACTTGATCTCAGCCAAAAAGCCAAGAAGTGAACTGGGGATTGAACTCAGTGCTTGAATAAGTGCCAGGCAAGCACTTATTCTACTGAGCTATCTGCTATCTCCCCAGCCCCAAGAAGAAATTTCTTAAATATTAATCAACTTATTTCTCCAAGAAATTGATTCCTATTAGTGGCTTAGTGCCACTTCTTTGCTTTTTGAGTTTTGGATCATTATCTAATTTTAAAATTATTTTCATCCTTTGTTCTTTTTTTTTTTTTTTCCTCTTCCTAAAATTCTTATGCTGGCATATTTATTTTTCTGTTCTTCACATCTTTTAACTTTGTATGTTTTATTTTTAATCTCTTTTTTGTTGTCTTATGAGAAAGTTCCACTCTCAGACTTAATGTGTTAACTATCTGTGATTTGGATGATTTGCTGGGGGCAAAGTGTACTGAGAACAGGACCCATGGCTCTCTGTTCAGGTGCTCAACCTTGGACCTTCCCCATGAAGATAAACATCATTAAAACTCTAAGGTCTTTGTTATACAAAAGGAAATTTTAATAATGAAATATTTGGAAGCAACTGGTTTAAGACATCTACTACTGCTACTTTTTCTCATACAGATTCTCCAGTACTATGTTTTAAGAAAGTTACTGTTGTCCATTTTGCCCCTCACCATTTTTTTCAGAACAATGTAAATGTGCTTCATTTTTCTAAAAGTAAAAATATTCCTCTTACTATTAAAATAAAAACTTAGGGCTAGGGAGATAGTTCAGTAGAATAAGCGTTTGCCTGGCAAGAGCAAGGTCCTGAGTTCAATTCCCGGTGCCACCAAAAAAAAAAAAAAAAAAAAAAGAACAGAACAACTTAAAAAGACTATTTAGGAGAAACAAAAATCAGCTACAACTACCTAGGTAAAATACTATTTTTTCTACATTTTGTCATTAACATTTTAAAATTATCCAAAAACCAGAAGGAATTTTTTATCATGGATATTTTGTTTTTATGTTACCCAAAAATTTAATAAGGCTAATCTTCAAAATAATGTGCTTAAAATAATTTTAAACAGTGCCTGAAGTATGTAAGGACCACAGAACTTTATTGGATCATACAGTACAATGACTTATTCTATTATTAAGTCAAATTAAAAACACAACATTTCCATCCTGTTGCATATTATTTCTAATTTTTACAATTGTTACTTATAGTCAGTGTTACAATAAATGCAACTGCCAACTTAACTCTTGAAACTATTACCCTAAGAAAAAATTCTACAAATGACTTGTATAGCTCACAAACCATGACTTTTCTAATAATATCTACTAAAGTGGTAATTATAAAGTACCATTTGTTTTTCAGTGTAGATTCCTTTGACTATTAGCCAGGTTAAATGCTTTCAAATATTTCATTATTAAAATGTCCTTTTGTTTAACAAAGGCATTAGAGTTTTAATGATGTTTATCTTCATCATTATTCTCTTATTTTACAGGGACTATTGCTTTAAGAATACATTTTTTTATTCTTTAAATAAAATCTGGAGCTCTACATTTGAAGGTTAGATTCATCAAGCTGGGTATGGTAATACACACCTATAATTTCAGCACTTGGAAAGTAAGGCACGAGGACTGCTGTGAGTTCAAGGCCAACCTAAGTTACATAGTTATTTCAAAGCCAATCCAAACTACATATCCAAACCATATCTCAAAAAACAAAACAAAATCATTAGATTCATTAATGTTCGAATTTTTTAAATTTGGATTTTATAATTTTAATTGTAATTATTTTAAATATTTTATAATTATTTAAAATAGGATTCTACTTATACTGATGTAGTAACAAATTGCTCTTTATTTCCCTATGTGCTTTTTCCTTGTTGTTTTGGTTTGGTTTTTTTGCAGTGCTAGACATTGAGCTCAGGACTGCACTACTGAGCTATCTCCCCAGTCCAATTTGCCTTTTGTTAACATAAAAACTTTTGTGACCACTAGGAAGAATGTATGCAATGTGTTAATTATTGAAACTGTCCTACTAATTTGGTTTGAAACTGTCTCATTGCTATTTGTTCCTCAATAAAATTATGGGGGAAAAAAAACCCTTTTATGAATCTTATTTCTCCCTTTTGAGCTTAATTATCAAAAAACTTTTGAATGCAATTCTTTCATAATTTAGGACTTCAGGTTCCTGAAATATCACATATTTAATGAGCAATGCCTCTTAGGTATGACATTTTTAAAACGATAGCACATCCCAAATTTAATGTTTTTCAATTCTACAGGTTGTAAGTTTATTTTCACATAAACAAACATTCCTCAAACCAATGTCACAGAGACACAGTATGTATCTCCCAACAGGATATGAAACAAGAGGGGAAAGACTGTTCCACCTTAAATCCCTTTGTAACTTTAGTCCGTAATGTTACTTAACACTTACTGAAGTTACTGGGTTTTTTATTTTGTTTTTAGGGGTTTTGGTGTAGGGTCTCACAATGCAGCTCAAACTCATAGTGACCCTTCTGTTTTCAGCCTCCCTAGTACTAGGGTTACAGGCATACACCACCACACCTAGACTTTATTGCTGGCTCAACACACCGCCCCCTTTGCCGCCCCCCAGAGGGGGATCAGCATGTGGTACCAGGGATCAAACCCTGGCCCTACGCTTGCCTAAGCAAGTACTCAGATCACTGCAGAAGCTACTGTTAATCCTGACTTTATCACTGACTCTTTCAGTGACTGCTAAAGTCTAACTTGTTTCTCAAGGAACAAAAAAAAAAAAAATTAAAAAATAAAAAATGTAACAACAAGAGAAAAAAAGAGAAGGAATAGACCTAATCTAATCTCTTTAATCCCTCTCAGCTCTAAAATTCTAATGCTTTTTATTCTAAGATTCCTTTAAGTAAAACCATTCCTTAAACCTCTGAATCTCAAGACTACAGTGTTATGTATAAAAAAAGTTCTTTTGTGGGCCAGAGAAATAGCTCAGGGGCTTCAGGGCCTTCCTGGCAAGCAAAAGGTCGTGAGTTCAATCGCCGGTACTGCAAATAACTAAATAACATTAAAATCAAAATTGAAAAAGGTTCTTTCAAAGAACCATTAGTTCATTGTCTCTAAGCTCAGTTAACAAAGAACAATTTCACTACAGTCCTGAAAGAGGAGTTCATTACTAAGGAAACAGCATTTTAATGCTTCATCAAACCCAACAAATCAGAGTTGAACCTAGAACAAAACATACATGGAGAAATATACTCACCAGTATATCCTCACCAACATACTGCTTGCCTTTTTCTTCATAAGGTCCTAATATCAATTTTCCAGTAGAAAAAAAAGGTGTATCCAATGTTTTATATACTTTCAACTCGCCATGCTCAACAAAAAATTGGTATGTATCTCGTGGCCTTATAAGATCTAAGAAAAATATAGTAATATAAAGATAAAGATATTCAATATAACATCTGTGAACATATATAAAAGTGATTTTTAGATACAAAACCTGTCTTAGAAAACTACGTAAGACCACTGATTTTTAGAGCTGAAAGGCCACAGATCAAATCCTGCTTCTTTTCTTACAAACTTAGGGAAGTTACTTAATCTCTATCAAAGGCCACAGATCAAATCCTGCCTCTTTTCTTAAACTTAGGGAAGTTACTGTATCTCTATCAAATTTCCTTTTCTTGGGCCGGCCTAAAATAGCTCAGTGGATTAAGGTGCTTGCAAGCAGGCAAAGGGGCCACAGGTTCAATCCCCCAGCCTGCAGTGCTGGCTCTGCCCCCTGGGGAACACTGAGATGGCACTGGAGACTGGACATCGTGGGACACGCCTGTAATCTCAGCTTTTGGGAGGAAACAGGCGGATCACTACAAGTCCAATCTGGTAGTGAGACCCTGAACACCTGTTCAGGGTAGACCCTTATTCCTAAAATACAAAAAAAAAAAAAAAATTCCTTTTCTTAAAAATGTGTAATAGTTATCCTGTGTTAAAGAGTTACTATAAATATCAAGTTAATATGTATAAAGTAAAAAAAAATTGACACAAAGCACTGTTATAGTCAGCCTAATAATTTAGGAGCAATTGAGCTATAAAAGGCTCAAGTCAACAATTTCTGACATTGCCAGTCCTATGGATAACCCACTACTACTATGGACTACTGGACTATACTGGATTATTTTGCTGAATTCATGCACCTACAATATTTAAATGGCAACGGAATACCCATTTTTGACAAAACAACAATAAAAGAGGACACAAATGAAGGACTATTTTGGATCCATATATACAAAGTAGGATAGATATACAGCTACTTTTTCTTAATTCAATAAGATCTGTACTAATAGTGTTTGCAAAGGATATCATGTCCGCATCTTGTACTACGAATAACCACTATGAAGACAACAATATGCAATGTATAAATTATTGAAACTGTTCTACTAGCTTTAAAACTGCCTCATTGCTATTTGTTTCTCAAAATTAATAATAAAAAAAAAGGAATAAAGAAAAAAATAGTAATTTAGGAGCATTATTTCTCTTGTGGTTAAAATGGAAAATAAGATTAGCTAAAACATAAGAAAGTATTCATGTCTTTAGAAGTTTAACACAGCCCATGACACACAAGATAACAAATTTCCTGCTTGCTTGACTGATGGTTAAATAACAAGATTTTTATTCATAAGGTAAAAGCTACAAACAAAAAAGTTTTGTTGCACATCATGATCTCACTTTCCAACAAACTTCCCTCTTATTTACAGAACTTTCTAGACCGTTGTCAGCTTCTAATTCCATTTTGCTGGCTATCTGGGAATGTTCATTATCTCACAGAAACAGGATATAAAAAAAGGCATTGATTTTTTTAAACAAAAATTTAAGTCCTAACAATACAACTTTTTTAACCTGGTAGAATACAACAATGTTTTTATACTAAACAAAACTATACTTCTATCTTTATTGCCAAATAAATAATCTCAATAAAGAAATAATTTTGCTATCCAGCTGTGGTGGCAGACACCCGTAATCCCAGCATTGGCAAAGCCAAGGTAGGTATATTGCTGTGAGTTAAGGCTAGCCTAAACTACAAAGCAAAAGCTCATCTGGGGGCGGGGGGGGGAGAAAAGGAAAGACAGGAGAGAAGAGGGTAAGTTTTGTGAAAATGTTCAATTGTCATATGAAACCTGTTTCATAGCCAAAATTTAAGTGAAATTATTATTACAGTCTTCTTCTTTTGATCTATTTGTTCTTTCATTCAGATAATCCACAGTACTGACTAGAAAAGAGTGCTCAGAAATGCTAAGATAACGTAAAGTTCAACATGCCAATACTTGATGCAAAATACCTGTTCCTTATTATGTCTAAGATGTTTGATATGCAGATAGTGAGGTTAAGCTTAACAGCCTAAGTTGTTTGATAATAACTTCTGGATGGTTAACAACCTAAGTTTGCAGACCAAAATTAGAGAAAAAGGAAGGTTGCAAGGAAAGCCAACATTTTGGCCCTAACCTTCTAAGGTCAATTAAGACTCAGGACATATGAGAACTTGTACTGTAACGTCATATAACTCGGTAGTGTCCCAAATTTTCTGATCAAGGAGATTATGGGGCCAAAGCGGAAAGTGATCGATGACGTAGAGTGTGCCTAAGGAGAGTCACATGGAGAGAAAACACTCTCTCAGGCTTTCACAGAGAGCACACTGGCCAAGCAATGGCCGTGACTCATCCACATGGCTAACACTGACAAAGGTTCTACAATCTGAGGTACAGGATCTCAGGATAAATCCTGAGGGCATTTCACTGACATTCTCAGACCCAAAAGCTACAACTCTTGTTGCATAGGTCCTGTTTTACCTTGGTCTTAACCATCCAGTAGAAAAGTATGAAGACGAAATATAGGAAGTAAAGCCATGCTGTTATGTTGAGCTGTGGGGGACTCAGGTCAACAATTTCTGACATTGCCAGTTAAACAGAAGACCCAATGATATTATGGGCTACTGGACTCTTTTAGAATATTTTGCTGAGTTTACACACCTATAATATTCAAATAACGGAACTTAACAAAAAAAGGGTACAGATGAATGTCCACTTTGTATCTGTGTATTCAAAGTGGTTAGGATAGATATATAATTACATCTGTTTAATGAATAGAATGATTTGTTCTAATGGTGTTTGTAAATAGGATCTCAAGTCCGCATCTTGCACAGTAATTAACCACTAAGAAGAATGTATGCAGTGTGTTAATAATTGAAATTGTCCTAGCAATTTGATATGAAACTGTCTCATTGCTATTTGTTTATCAATAAAATTATGAAAAAAAAAAACTTTTTTTCTTTAAAACCCGGCCCAAAAAAAAAAGAAATGCTAAGATAGTTACTTATTTGCTGTATGTAAATACTGCCCAGTTGTTCAATATGTGAGGATAACTTAAAATCCCACCCCTCTATAACCATCTTTGCCCTCCTATGGCCTTCAAGAAACTAAAGTTTAACACCTATGTAAGTCAGGGGGAGGTTGCTAGAATCCTGAACCACTCTTCATGTCAAAATGAGGCTAGCATCTATCTGTAAAGCCAAATGATACCCTCTCCAGTCATATTTAACATCCCAAGTACCATTACCAGAATCTATAGACAAAGAAAACAGCTTATGCCCTGCCTCCAAACCCTATAAGATCCACAGTAAGAGAATATCTCAGATTCTGCCAACCAACTTGCTAGAACTCTCCACAGACAGCCCTAACTTTAATGTGTCCTCTTAATTGAAGCAAGCCTGGACCCTTTAAGAAATGGGATGTTAGTGCTGAAAAAGCTGGCAAAAGAAAAAGGACGCAGGTCAATCATCAAGCCAATGGTTTGTGCTCTTAGGATTTTCAGAATCATTCCTGATCTTACCCATGGGAATAATCTCTCTTGTTTCTGGGTCCTTTACTTGTGTTGGCTGAAAAGGATCTCCAAGGGATATATCACAATTTACCAGTAACCTACTTTCTGCAAAAGAAATATCAATGAAGTGAGAATTTGAAGTACAAACTACTTAAAATTCATCTCAATCAAAAAAGCCCAGGATAAAGCACAGCTATGAACAAGTTACAGAAGAAAATTGTCAGGGATTTAATAGTCACTTCTTGTTTATATACAAGTAATAAACAAATTTTAATTCAAATGTACAATGACTTAATACAGAAGCAAGTATTTGAAACTTCCTATTTTTTGTAAGGCCCTTATAACATGTCAAGTCTTTAACCCTGGCATTATCAAAAGGATAAATAATGTCCTACATATCCCCTAAGAGGCTGGAATTATGCAATAAACAGTAGAGAGCACTGGTGAGATAGTTTAGTGGACTAAGCACCTCCTTAGGCAAGCTCAAGGACCAGGGTTCGGTCTCTGGCACCACATGCCACACCAACCCTTCCCCTGGGCATGCTGAGCTGGGCATGGTGGCACACGCCTGTAATCCCAGTGCTGGGGAGGCTGAAAACAGAAGGATCACTACAAGTTCAAGCTGTGTAGTAACACCCTGTAGGAAATACATATAAATAAAGATGGGGCATAGTGGCACGTGCCTATAATCCCAGATCTTGGGAAGCTGTAAACCTGTGGATCACTATGAATCTAATCTAGTACTGAGACCCTGAACACCCTGTAGACCTTTCCCTTAAAAAAAAAAAAAAAAAA
>NW_004524767.1:1255958-1260985 GCF_000260255.1 Octodon degus | reverse complement strand
TTCTTTCAATGTTATCAAGACAGATCTTTTTCCTAGTATCTATCTTGATGACTTTTCCTTTTGCCTTCCTTTTAGAAGTTACTGTTTCTGGGGACAGTATTCCATCAATCACAAATCCTCCTGAAATGAAACAGCAAAACACATAAAATACACCTGGGGACATACAAAGCTTAAAAAAAATCCTTTAAGTACATTTAATTTCAAAGTAGCAAAGAAAATATTAGTGTTACATTCCACAGTTATTAATTCAAGTAACATAAATAATAACCAACTTTACTTGTATCTCTGTCATCTTAAATCTGGAACTGAGGGAAATATGACAGAATGATCCATTACTTTCTTGAAACCAACAGTTATCAGTGGAGGGTTTATAAAAAAGACAGGATATCATGTCTGCATCTTGTACAATAAATAACCACTAAGACAACAATATGTAATGTATTAATTATTGAAACTGTCCTACTAATCGGTTTTGAAACTGTCTCATTGCTATTTGTTTCTCAATAAAATTATTTTTTAAAAAAGGCAAAGGTGGGGCTGGAAAAATGGCTCAGCAGAATAAGTACTTGCTTGGCAAGCACAAGGGCCTGAGTTCAATCCCCGGTTCTGTAAAAAAAAAAAAAAAAAAAAGCAAAGGCATAAACTATTAGTGTAAGCAAGATACGAGTGTCCTTTGGGTTAGCTATGTCTATCAAAGGCAGAAAATGACTAAGAGAATACTACTTCCTTCCTTGCTTATCCTCTATTGTTCTATAGGAAAATATGAGAAAAATTTTGATAAAAAAATAAAAGAGAAAAATGATTAAGAATAAGTTTCAAGGGGCCGGGGAGATAGCTCAGTGGAATAAGCGCTTCCCTGGCAAGCCAAGGGCCTGAGTTCAATCCCCGGTTCCAAAAAAAAAAAAAAAAAAAAAAAAGAATAAGTTTCACATGTTCTAAGCTAATCATCACTTTATCCAATCAGAAGCACTGTCACATGATATCAAAATAACAACACAAAACCGTATCTACCAACAGTCAAACAGCTACCAAACAGGGCAGCAGGAAAATCAGTATCTCTATAGCAATCAAAACTGATTTGAATATATTTTTATCACACGGGGGGAATGACTAAATGAAAGAGTATATGTAAATGTGTAAGACAGTGCCTGCCAGATGGTAAACACATATGTTATAACAATCACTGTTTTACAACTAACAGACATTATAGTGTAAATAAGATTTTACCTGATGCTGCTTCTTTATAATCTACTCTCTCCCCTCGCCAGTATTCCAAAGGTTTTGAACGTATTCTCTTAGTCCTGCGAACACCTGGTGTCCTGGAGGGTAGCACTGTAAAAAGATGTCAAATGAAAATGTACACATATAAATGTTTAGTTGGATAAGACTTTGCAGCGGAAAGATACTTTCAGAACACGAATTACCTTTTAGAACAAGAATAATTCTAGACAAAAAAACTAGAAAAAAATTGTGTTAACAATTTAAAAAAAAGGAAAATTTAGGCTTCTAGACTGGCAAATAATATTAATATGCTGAGCTGTAAAATGCTTAAGTCAACAACTTCTGACACTGCCAGTCATGTAGATAACCCACTACTTTATAGATTACTGGACTATATTGGATTACTTTGCTGAATTCATGCATCTACAATATATGAATGGCAATAGAATATCCATCTTTGACAAAAGTAAACAAAAAGGGGAATATAAATGAAGGACCATCTTGTAGAGAAAAAAAATACATACATATGTATATACAAAATAGCATAGATATATAGCTACTTTCTCTTAGTTCAATGAGAAGAAAGTTTTGAATGAATAGCGTTTAGACAAGATATTACGTCTGCATCTTGTACTATGAATAGCTACTACAAAGACAATATGCAATGTATTAATTATTGTAACTGTCCTACTAATCTGTTTTGAAACTGTCTCATTGCTACTTCTTTCTCAATAAAATTAATATAAAAAAAAGTCAAAAAAAATAGACTGGGAAATACATGAAATTTGATGATACCCAGGCTGACAATGTCAGAAGTACACTCATATGAACAATGCTAAATTCCATCTATTAAATATTTTGTTAGCTGTATTATCAAATTCCTGTGATCTTACCTATTGTTTGTGTTATCCAATATGAAAAGTTTATTAAAATCTCTTCTAATTGTATGACTTAATAAAAAAAAACACTTTTTCTATTCATTCTTTTTTTTTTCTTTCCTTGCTCTCTTTTTTATGAATGTTAATTGCCAAGTTGTTTGGTGCACAGGAGTACAATTTTTCTTTTTTTTCCCCATAATTTTATTGAGAAACAAATAGCAATGAGACAGCTTCAAACCAAATTGGTAGGACAGTTTCAATAATTAACACATTGTATACATTCTTCCTAGTGGTTAATTGCTATACAAGATGCGGACATGATATCCTACTTACAAACATTATTAGAACAATCCCTCTATTCATTAAGAGAATGTATCTATATAACTATCCTAACCATTTTGAATACACAGACACAAAATGGACATTCATCTGTATCCCCTTTTTTGTTTAGTTCTGTTATTTGAATATTATACGTGCGTTAACTCAGCAAAATATTCTAAAAGAGTTCAGTAGTTGGGGCTGGTGAGATGGCTCAGTGGTCTAAAGCACCTACTTAGAACAAGCTTAGCAAAGCACAGGGACTGCGGTTCAATCCCCCAGCACCACATGCCAGCCAGCCCTGCCCCCTGGTGGGCTGAGCTGGCCACACAGACACACACACACACAGGTAAAAAAATAAAATTAAAAAAAAAAAAAGAGTCTAGTAGTCCATAATAGTATTGAGTCTTCCACTTTACTGGCAATGTCAGAAGTTGTTGACCTGAGTCTCCTACAGCTCAACATAACACCATGGCTTTACTTCTTATAATTCATTTTTATACTTTTCTGCTGGATGGTTAAGACCAAGATAAAGCAAGACCTATGCAACAATTTTTCTATCTTCTTCATCAATTTCTCACTTATTTATGTCCATCATTACCAAGTTCATCAACTTTAATCTTAAATTTTATTCTACAGAGCTAATATTAAAACTGTACTTTCTGGAGTGTACATTAGCCCACCCAATTCTTAAGTTTTTTTTAAAAAACACAGACTAATTTATATTTTGTAACAAAGTCTCTAACTTATTAGAGGAATTTAGTTCATTCACATTTACTGAGTATAACAAGCTACCCTTAATTTTATCTTTCTGTATTTATTATTTTACAACTGGGAGATTTCTTTCTCTTCACTTACACTGGTTGAATGACCACTTGTTCTCCAGTCTCTTCTTGGTCATTTCAAAGATTTATTCTGTTATTTCATTCTGCAATTGGATACTTTTCTACTCCTGACACTCAAAAGCTAAACTCTCACTTCTCTATGATTATGTCAAAGTGATAGCCCTGAGGATGGGGATGCAGCCCAGTGTTAGGAGCATCTGCCAGCATGTGCAAGGTCATAGATTGAACCACCTGCACATGCACACAAACACAGAAGCCTTTTTTGAGCCACTCTCCTTCTTCTGCACTTAGACCACCTACATTACCCCCCATACCCACCTACTTTTCTCCTCCATACCAAATTTTAAGTACTCTATAGATTCCAAGGTATTATTACAGAAATCCTTACTTAATAAGCACTTACAAAGTTGTAAACACACTAGCAGTATGTGGTAGATACACCCTGAAGTAATGAGCAATGCCCTTACGTGAGCCCCTCACAGAGTGCAGGTAGCACTCAACTTCATTCTAATCAAGAGACTAAGACAATGGTAATGGTATCACTTCTGTGCTTACACTGTTCTACAAAAATTTCTAGATGATATAGAAAAAAACTTCAAGATCACACAAAAAGGGCCAGCCAGATAGCTCAGCGGGGGCTGGGGAGATAGCTCAGTAACGTAAATGCCTGCCTTACAAGTATGAGGTTCTGAGTTTTATCCCTGGTACCAAAACAAACAAACAAACAAACAAACAAAAAACAAGATAGCTCAGCTGACTAAAGTACCTGCTTAGGCAGAGTGCAGAGGCCAGGGTTCAATCCCTGGCATGATGTGCCAGCCCCACCCCTGCCCCCAGGGCGCACTGTGACAGCGATTGCGACTGGGCATGGTGGTGCAGGCCTATAATCCCAGTGCTTGGGAGGCTGAAAACAGGAGGATCACTGATCACTATGAGTCCAATCTACGTAGTGAGACCCTGTAGACCCTGTCCTAAATAGAAAAGAAAAAAAAAAAAAAAATCATACAAAGGTGGAAAGGCTTCCTTGAAATCTGGCAAGTATCTTTTGATGAACTACAGAGATGTTTTTTGTTGTTGTATTTTGTGCAGGGTTTCACTACACAGCTTGGACAGTGATCCTCCTGTTTTCAGCCTCTCCAGCACTGGGATTACAGGTGTGCACCACCATACCCAGACTCGGTCCCTAGCTCAGCGCACCCGGGCTCACCACATCAAACCCGACTCCTGTGCTTGCCTAAGCAGGCACTTATGAACTACAGATTTTTAACCCTCATATGAATCTTTTCATGGGCTCCACTGCTTACAGTTTTGCCTATCATTCTAGATATCTATAGCTCTGTTGAGGACCTGGATGAAGATGGAAAACGATGTACAAACATCTAGCAGTTCTGTTTTAAGGTAATTCTTTACCTTAACATCTTTGCTTAAGACAGATCTAGACCATGGTATATAGTAAAAGTACTATAATAGGCCACAAACTGACTTGGTGTGAAATTAAATTTACTGTGAAATTCCTAAGAACTGAGTATGCAATTTTACATAAATAATTTTAATTCACTTGTCAATTAATTCAAATGCTATTTCTTCTACTGAAAAAAAGTTAGTTAAATTTAAAAACAGATTTACTAGCATTTGCTTCAATGGAAATATTACAATAAAGAAAGAAAAACCATAAATTAATTATTTACCTATTTTGTAATGCACATTATTCCCTGGTGCCACTTTGGATCCTTTCATTCTTGAGTTGTCTGTGAAATGCAAAAGA
>NW_004524767.1:1248465-1255754 GCF_000260255.1 Octodon degus | reverse complement strand
CACAAAGGACTTTAAAATAAACATATTTAAAAGAGTGTAATTGTTTAAAAAAAAAAAAAAAGAGCAGACAAGATTTCCACTGCCCATGGGTAGGGGAAATAAGTCACTGTAAACAAAAATTCAGGTCAGAATAATGAATATGTTAGTAATCTATGATCAATCAATAACTTTCTCCTTGACATTCTAAAATAATATAAATGTGCTGAATTTATTAGTAGTATGTCAAAGAGCTCACATGTTCTCAACTTTAAGTGTTTTAAACAGCATTAAAGATTAGGTGTCAGCCAGACAGCTCAGAGGACTAAAGTGCCTGCTTAGGCAGAGCGCAGCAGCTGGGACTTGATCCCCGGTGCACTGCCATTAAGACTGGCCATGGTGGCCTGAGCCTATAATCCTAGTGCTTGGGAGGCTGAAAATAGGAGAGTCACTACAAGTCCAATCTCCATAATGAGACCCTGTAGACTCTGTACTAAATACATTAAAATAAATAAATAAATAAATATAGCCATCATATATTCTTTTGCTTCTAATGCATGAGTACTCTTTTTCAAAAAGTAGGGTCTCAGGCTGAGGAGATAGCTAAGTGGTATAAGCACTTGTCTCGTAAGCACAGGGTCCTGAGTTCGATCTCTGTTACTTTTAAAAGAAAAAAAATGAGTTTCATTTCCTTTTTAAGTCTTCACTGGCCTTAGTGATTTGCCTGAGAAACAGAATCTAACAAACAATGACTTTCTGGTCTTGCCAAGGCTAAGTCTTAAAACCTGGTACGATATATGTGTCCAGAGGATTTGCAGGTTAGCCTAGTTGTTTAAAGTGCCTGTTTGAGCAAACTCAGTCATGTGCAGGGGACCACGGTTCGATTCTCACTTCCACAAGCTGCACCAGACCCGCCTGCAACATGGCCTGAGCCAGCCAAAAAGAAAAAGATATTACATCCCAATGAGAATCTCACTTTGGAGGAAGACAATAGCAATAAACAAAGAATGACAACCCAACACTGACATGCTGTGATGATCCAAGATACTATATACAAAAGTGAACCTGGGTGTCCAGTCTGACTCCAGTTAGTACTATAGCCTTCATCTAATTATAAAATTATGAAGGCACCTCAAATAAGAAGCACCTAGCCAAAGTGAGGAGATAGCTCGGTGGCCTAAGTGCCTGCCTTGCAAGTGCAAGTCCTTGAGTTCAATACCTGGTACCACATGCTGTGCCAGAACCAGAACCCCAGACATGTCATGCCGGCCACCTACAATCTCAGCACTAGGATAATGCACACCTGTAATCCCAGCACTAGAGAGGCTGAGACAGGAGGATCACTACATGTCCAGGCTGTTAGTGAGACCCTGTACCAAATAAACAAACAAACAATATGTAACTAGAAGCCTTCATGTCCATGAACCAGTTATGTTGCATGTAACATATTCATTTCCCTGAAAAGCTGATCTGAATTTTCATCATATTCTCAAAGGAGACTATGAAAGCAAAACATTGTTAAGAATGACTGAATTAAATACTCTATAAAGTTGCAGAATTGGGAGAAAATCTGGAGATCATAAAATCAAATTCTCCTATCAAAAACAGGTAAATCTATAAAGAATGAAAGTAGATAGTAGATGCCTAGGCCTAGAAAGAAGACACTGAAAGGTGGCTGCTGAAAGTTTCGGGTGATATGAACACCTAAATGGACTGTGGTGATAACTGCACAACACAGACTCGAATATTACAAAAAGGTTAACTGTGTATCAGTCTATTTCAGTATAGCTATTACATTCTTTCCCCATAATCCAACTTCCTATGCAATCTCCATTAAAACAACTACAGGTCTCATCTTTGTTGACAACTTTCCCATAGAAGGGAACCTTGGAGGCAGTTGGTGGAGTTCAGAGGAGCCAAATGAAAATGTACTAAAGATGAGAGTCATTTTTCTTGTTATTTATAAATGGTAAAGAAGTCTGTGTTGGACTGCAACTGTAGGAATTAATTTGAATTCATGGTTCTAAATGAAAATACAGAAACAGATACAGAGGTCTATATTACCTATGTGGTGGGTCTCTCGTGTGTGTGTGTGTATATCCTATCCCTGTTCACTAGCAGTTTTAAAGACAGACTATTCTGGTAACAAGAAGCACTCAGTACCCAGATCTGAGATTTTAAATGCCATATTCACTTTTCAGAACCAGATTCCCTAAAGGAAATAATTTATTCCAAAAGTGGGGCAGGCGAAATAATTTGGAACATTTGTGTACCCCGCCAAAATAAGACAATATTCATAGAATGACAGAATCTCAACAAAAGTACACAGTCTAGGAGCCGAAGAGATAGCTCAGTAGAATAAGCACTTGCCTGGCAAGCACAGGGTCCTGAGTTCAATCCCTGGTACCACAAAAAAAAAAAGTAAAAAAATAAAATAAAATACACAGTCTGGTTTAAAAGAACCCTAAACGGCCAGCTATATGAACAGTTTGAATATTAAAATGCAGGACAGTTAGATTACAATCCCATGGAATAAAATATGAACCCTGTTATCCAAATAGATATGTATAAATAAAAAAAGTTATGAATACATAAGGGTGAAACTATTTCTTCAGTAGATTGCCATCCAATTAATACAGAACAAATTAAGAGAAAATAACTTACTACCATCATTAATGACTGATTACTCAAGAGGGAGTCTTCAACAGATGCTAAGGTTGGTGAAGTGAGGTTTGATAAAGAATAGATTATACTTCTGAAACAGTATCAGAATATCACTTGACAAGAATTCAAGAGAAAAGTGGTATGTATTTATTCATTCAGTGATACCGGCAATTAAACCAAGTCTTCTAAATGTGGGGTTTTTGTCGTTGTTTGTTTTCTTTAAAAAGGTCAAGGTTAGGTTCCTTAGGAGAAGACCAAGGAAATGTTCCACAACGAAGAAAATGAAAGGTTAAATGCCATCTATGATTGAGGACTGGATCTTGAATCACAGAAGTAAAGAAATTGCTGGTGAGATTTAAATGGACTCCAAATGGGTACTAGTGTTCTCAAAAGAGAATGGTCATGATGTCCTTGCCTTGTAGAAAAACTTTTTCAGAGTATTTAACAGAATTAAACATAATAACTGTAACTTGTTCTCAAATAGTTCAGAGAAAGATGAATAATAAACATGCAACTATAAAGAGACTAGACTAGGGGAAACAGAACATTTGTGGAACCTGAACGATGAGGATACTGGAGTTCTGTGTATGTTTCAAACAATTAAAAAATAATTTTTTTAGCCAGATGTGGTGGTGTATGCATGTACTCTTAGCACTCAGGAGGTTTATGCAGGAAAATCACAAGTTCAAAGCCAGCCTGGGCTACACAGTGAGTTCAAGACTCGCCTGAAATAGTAAAACCCTTTCTCAAAACATAGTAATTTTTAAAAGCAATCAACACCAATTCCTAAGCGCAAGAGCCTGAGTTCAATCCCCGGTTCTGCCAAAAAAACAAAACACCAATTCCTGAATTTCAAGATTAAAGAATTCTACTAGGCTTGAAGATGACAGAAAACAAGTTACCTATAAAGGAAAAAAGTAGACAGACTTCCAATTTTAACTCATATGCATTATGTATATTGAAGCAAAAAAGGACTTTTTTTTTTTGTATTTTAGGGAAGGGTCTACAGGGTGTTCAGGGTCTCACTACTAGATCATATTCGTAGTGATCTGCCTGTTTACAGCCTCCCAAGAGCTGGGATTACAAGCACGCACCACCATGCCCAGTCTCAATTGCCTGCTCGGAGCACCTCAGGGGTGGGGCCAGCACAGCAGGCCCAAGGCCCCTGCACCTGCAGGAGCTTAATCTGCTGAGCTATTCCGCCAGCCTTTGAAGCAAAAAAGGAAAAGAGATCATGGCTCAACATTATTTTCTATTGAATAATGTTCTCTTGTATTAAAAAGATTGCTAGCACATGAGAATATCTACTAACCTTAAAAAGAAGTAATACATATTTGATGACAGGAAATGTATACATGACATTTATTAAGTAAAAAAAACCCCAGCAATTTAGTTGTACTATTTCTAAGCCATTTTCAGGCCTTTTAATAAAAGGTGAAAAACATAAAACCAACCAAAAAAAGTGAAGGTCATATTATTTGGTGAGACTGACTACAGAATAAAAAACAATTATTGGAATAAGAACAATTTGAACAAAGCAGGAGCGCTGCAATGTACACAAGAAAAATTATTTATTTATTTAATGTATTTGGTACAGGGTCTCACTACACAAGAAAAATTAAATGCCAGCAAAACCAAATGGACAGGGCCGGGGAGATGGCTCAGTAGGATAAGCGCTTGCCTGGCAAACGCAAGGATCTGAGTTCAATCCCCAGTTCCACCAAAAAAAAACAAAAACAAAAAAAAAAAAACAAATGGACAACAGCAGTAGACTTTACTTGAACTCTAGCAATCCTTAACAAAAGTCAAAAGGAGGGAATCCAATTGCAATAATATTAAGCTTAGCATGTCCAAATGTGCTCCTACCCTAATAGTCTCCAAATTAGGAAATGACAATGCCACTTCCTATAGGTGTTATCCCTGGCACCTCTTTCTCCTATACTCCACAAATCCTAAAACTCATCATTTTATTCTCTCCATCTTTTACTGTTAGCAACCTGTTTCAGGCTACTAACTCTCACTACAATTATTCCTAAATCTCACCTAATAATCTCTTTGCTTCCAAATCTCCCTTGATCTCTCAACACCAGCAGTAGCTATACTCCACTCTAGCAGTAGCTACAGAATTCTGTTAACACAAGTTAGACTGTTTCTTATCTTTGCTCAAAATCCCCTAATGGGTTTCTATGTCTCTTACAAAGTCAAAACTCCTTAAAGAGCCTCTGAATCCTGTACTTCTGTGACATCTTCTGGTACTCTCCCTGTCTTCCTCTGCTCAAGGGCTGGGCCATTTGGTATTCTTTGACCAGGACAGATTATTACCACATCAGAACCTTTTCCTGTAATCTTTCCTCCAGGACTCTTTATTTACTCAAACAACTACTGGTTTGTTTTCACATGGCTAGTTCATATCTTCTCTCAAATGATCAACTCTCTATTGAGGCTCCCTTGCCCATCAACCAGAATATATAGCCTCCAATTTCTTCCTTCAATTTCATTCTGTCTTCCTATGCTTGACATTCAACAGATCAAAAACTATGCTCTCTTTAAACTATATGCTATCCAGCTCCTACCAGAAAGCAAGCTCTAGGAAAGGCACAATATTTTGCCACATTTACCCAATGTCATATAACTAAGCCCTAAAGAATGCATAACAGTAATCGAAAATATTCCACAAGTATTTAACAATTCTATAAATATTCAAACAAAAAATATTCACATATATGATCAACAAAATAACAAGTAGGTATACATTTTCTAAATATAAAATATTCTCTTTTTGGGGGCCAGGGAAATAGCTCAGTGGAGTAAGTGCTTGCCTGGCAAGCACAAGGTCCTGAGTTCAATCCCTGGTACTGAAAAAAAAATTTCTCTTTTTGGGTTCAATCCCCAGCACTATATGCTGCATCAGACCCACCGCCAGCCCAGGAACTGAGCATGGGGGTGCATGCCTGTAATCACTGTGCTGAGGAAGCTAAAAATAGGAAGTTCACTATGAGTCCAAACTGCATAGTGAGAACCTATCTCAAATTACATTAAAAAATAAATTTAAAAATTTATATATTCTTTTTAAAAATATTTATGGAAAAATTATAATTTTTTTATCTTTTATTTGGTACAGGGTCTTGCTACACAGCTCAGACTCAAGGTGATCCTCCTGTCTCAGCTTCCTCATCACTAGGATCACAGGCGTGCACCACCATATGGTGTCAGGGCCCACATGCAGACACAGCCTGAGGTACTGGGGATCAAACTTGGGTTCTTGCACTTGCCAGGAAGGCACTTATGCCAAGCTATCTCCCCAGCCCAATGGAAAAATGATAAAAGCTAAGCTTATACTTGAATATACACACACTTTTATTACATTCAAGCAATAAAAAATAGACACAACATTCTTCATAACAATAAAATGAAACAGAAAACATTAAGAACAAAACAACTTCTTAGGATAATAGCTGACACTGGGAATTTAATATATACCAAATATGTTGACCTGTAAGATTGGAATTGATACTCCCATTTTACAGATAAGGAACCTAAAGTTTAAAACATTTCTTGACGTAAGATAGCTGCTAATAAATGCAGACCTGCATTCAATACCAGGACCCTGATGCTGAACACTGAAATCCTGCCTATGTACTCTAACCTCTGCCTATGTACTCTAACCTCTGTAAAAGCATAGTGCAAAAAACACTACATAGTGAAAAAAAAAAAAGCCAAAATTGTTCTAGAAAAGTCACTGCCTCTTCTCTACAAAATTATTAATAAAGTAATATTAATATAATATATAATATTTATACTGATAAGTAGAAAAATACTAAAATTTAAACTCATGCGAAAAGACAACTAAAAAGAGGAAAAGAATTAAAGAACCAAAGAAAGAAAAAAGCAACACTACTACAGCTTATATGTAAGTTCACATTCTTTAAGGGCATAAAAAAATTAAGAAACTCTAAGTGAACTGTTGTAATTTCAGCATGGAAAGTTTCAAAACTATTCAAAACAAGAGAAAAACATAATGAACTCAACACATGTATCACTCAACCATAAAGACTGTTAATCTTGCTTCATTTATCCCTTCATTAACAACATTTTGAAATCCTGGAAGAGCTACCTTGAGCACCAATATTTATTTATGCTACACTTAGAAGAAAACTGTCATTTTTCTTTCTCTCTTTCGCTTACAAATCTGTTTAGTAAGCTGAGGAGTACACATTTGCCATCAGTGAAAGTTAAAAAAAAACAAAAAAAACCCCACCAAAAACAACATACCTTACTGCACACCCATAATACCATAAAAATCAAGACAGTAGAAAATAAACAGCAACTTACCTAAACTTTCCTGAACCTCATTATTCACATTAGAATTATTCTCTCCAGACATTAAATAATTCTTGAGCCTAGAAGGTCCACTTGAGAGAAAAAAAAAATTGTTTTTATAATATCCATATCTTATGTACCTAAACTGAAGGATCATTTTTTTCCTAATCTGTCATAGTTTTCTTTCTTCTAAAACCAACAGTGATGGGGCTGGAGAGATGGCTCAGTGGTCTGGAGCACCTACTTAGAACAAGCTTGGCAAAGCATCAGGGACCGCGGTTCGATCCCCCAGCACCACATGCCAGCCAGCCCCGCCCCCTGGTGGGCTG
>NW_004524767.1:1243642-1248180 GCF_000260255.1 Octodon degus | reverse complement strand
GGTCTCACTATGCAGATTGGACTCAGTGATCCTCCTGTTTTCAGTCTCCCAAGTGGTGGGATCACAGGTGTGTGTTACCATGACCAGTCTCAATTGCTATCTCAGCACACCCTGGGGGCAGAACTGGCACAGCACGTGGTTCCAGGGATCAAATCCCGGTCCTTGCGCTTTGCCTAAGCAGATGCTTTAGTCCACTAAGCTTTCTAGCCGGCCCTACATTTATAACATTTTAAACTAAACTCATGAATAAGTTATACAGTCAATTTTAATGACAGTAACAATCATTTTATAGGAAAAAAATGAAAAATCAGCGTATCTTTTATCTCACAAAAATGTAGAGCACAGCACATACCAAATAGAACTTAAGGGGTTGGGGAGATAGTTCAGTGGAATAAGTGCTTGCCTGGCAAGCACAAGGTCCTGAGTCCTATCTCTGCTACCACCAAAAAAAAAAAAAAAATAGAACTTAAAAGGTCAACCACAAATTGTCAGAGATGATACACCGTATCCCAGTCCTAGATCTTTTCCTCTTACCATGAATCTAGCATACACTCGTTTACAATCCCAAAATAGTATATGAAGACATTTCAATCACAAGTCTTAGAATTTGCTATAATTCATAATTCATTCATTCAATTCATTTTAAAAGGTTTTATAACTTCAGATGAAATATGCACAGGCTAACCTGATTTGCAGATTGAATTATGTATGTTTTAACAATATAGTCATAAATTTTTTGACATCCATTCTTTTAAAACATGGAACCTAATTTCCCTCACTTAAGATACAATAAGGATTTCTGGTGACTAACTTCTAATGAACAGAATAAAGAATAAATGAATGTACAACTTCACAGATTAAGTTACTAAAACATACTGCAATCTGTATCTCAGTTAAGCTTTCTTCTTATATTGCCTGCTTGTGGGAAGCCATCCTCCATATCAAGCAGCCCAATGGAAAGGACCCAAAAGCAAAATATTAAGCTCTGTGGGCTATAGGAAGCAATTAGGGCCTTCAAACAAGAGCCACTTCAAGTGAAATATAAAGTGAACTTGTCTGTTCTAGTCAAACATTCAAATGACTATCAACCAGAAAGACACCTTAACAGCTACCTCCTAAGAATCTTGAAACAAGAAATGTTGGGTAAACCTCTTCCGGGTTTCTGTCCCACAGTAACTATGGAATGTTTAGAAACCAGTAACAAAATTAAAATTGAGTTTTGGGATACTTTGTCACAGTAATGGGTAACTACTACAGTGAATAAATCCTATTATCTTTGGAATTCATACATACCTTTCTTCCAAAACTGAAATTTTTGACTCTCCAGAATCTAAATTAGATTCTACTGGTATCTTGTATGTACCTTCATTGGCTTGAGACTTTAGGTGAACATTCTGTGTGGACATAATACCACCTTGATCTTTTGAATGTCCTGTTTTTCTATCAATATAAAAAGTTTAAAACTTTTTATACTTCTTCAAACAAAATTCTTCAAGGAACAATATACAGGTAGGTATATAAACAATATAATATTGGCTTAGAACAAGTATCAGCTAACTATGTTCACGACCTAAAACTTAACACCTGACTCAGAAAGAAAGATGGATTTTAGGAGCTACTAAGATTATTAATTTGAAAAATTCTGATGAGGGAGATGGTGCAAACCTCATCTAACTAAGAAGGGAGTAATGAAGCAAGGGGAATGAGAGATACAACCTATAGGCAGTTTATGGTGCATAGTAATCAGTTAATCTATCATTATTCATTGGTAAAACTATTTTCTTTAACATTCCTAGTCAGTCTATTTGTGGGGACAGTAGGGCCTTTAGCAGGATCCAGTTCATTTCTCTCATAATGTCCAGTTGATTAGTCTGCCCCAAATATATACAAACAAGATATATTGTTCCCTCAAAAAGTTTTAATTTTGGAGGCTGTAGTATACTTCTGAGTCTTACATAATCAGAGCCAAGAGAACTAAAAGTGACAAGAGAATGTTATGAAAAACTGTATACCAGCAAAGGTAAATCAGATGAAAAAAAAAAAAAAGTGATTTTAAGAAATAGCCTGAAAATATCTATGACCTGGCATTAAAAATCTCACCACAAAAGAAAAGCTCCCAAAATGGCTCCACCATTAAATTCTATCAAGCACTCAAAGGCTATATATTCTTAAATTCTTCCAAAATAAGAAAAAGTATTTCACAACTCATTTTACAAAGCCAGTATTACTTTTATACCAAACTAAAGATATTGCAAGTAAAATATGTAACAGACCAAAGAGCCTCAACAAAATACTAGGAAACCAACTCTAACATTACTTTTACAGATATAAAAATCAGAAAAACCTAAAATGTTAGGAGTACATGGAATTTTCTAGGCACCATAATGACATATAAATATATTTTAGAACGTTCTAATCATTTATTCCAGCACATGCTTAGCACTTTGCTGTTTCTAGCATACAGTGCTCTCAAATATTATTTCAATGTCTTAGCACATTAGGAAAAAGAACACGTAAAAAAATTAACTCAATAGGTTATTAGAATCGATGAGAATCCTTTAAAAATAATTACTACTTAGTTAAAAAAAATGTAAAGACATGTTAACTATTAAAAGGAAAATTACAGATAGGCCCCTAGTTACTAATTAGGAATTAATCTCATTAATGACAGTAACATCATTTTAAAAAGGAAGTTGAACTTTATACTAAATATTATTATGACAATTTTTTTTCTAAATGTATTTAGTACAGGGTCTACAGAGTCTTACTATACAGATCAGACTCGTAGTGATCCTCCTGTTTTCAGCCTCCCAAGCACTGGAATTATAGGTGCATGCCACCAGGTCCAGTCTCAATCCCCACCACAGTGCATCCCGAGGGCTGGGCCAGCACAGCACACTAGGGATTGAACCCTGGTCCCTGAGCCTGCCAAAAAAGGCACTTTAGTCTGCTGAGCAATCTGGCCGGCCCTTAGACAACTGTATGCTTCATCTTTCACCAAATTTTTTTTTTTTAAAAAAAGGAAGCAATTCAAGAAAAACAATGCTTACTTTTTTTAATACTCACACCCTTACAAGTTTATATATTATCCCCCATTTTAATATGAGGTAACAATAGCTCGGCAGATTAAAGTGCATGCTTAGGCAGACGGTGGCTGGGGGTTCAATCCCTGCCTGCTGAGCCGGCCCCACCCCCAGGGTGTGCTAAGAGAGCCATTGAGAATGGGCATGGTGGCGCGCCTGTAATCTCAGCACTTGGGAGGGAGAATCAGGAGAATCACTACAAGTCCAATCTGTGCAGTGAGACCCTGTACTAAACAATTAAAAAAAGAGGTAACAAATTCACAGTAGTGCTTTACCTGGGTGCCACCCACCTAATCCAGAGCTTGGATTTAATAACATTTATTAAAGTGCAGAGTCTTTCATGGTATTATTCTCTGTGAATGATTAACAGATCAGCTCTTCAGGCTAAACAAAAACAATGAACACATAACAAATATTACCTGGAACAATCAAGACTGTTTTTCTTAGTTAGGTCTGTTTTGTCACTTTCCAATGACTCATTCTGGGGACGACTGGAAATTTCATCACGGTCAGTAATACCCCCAGAACTTTTAACATTTAAAGACTTTTGCACTATTGAGTTTCCTTGAGTAGATATCTTCTGTCTTTTTGGCGGAACAGTTTTTTTCACAATATTCTTAGATGACTGATTTGCTGTTTTAGCAGGTTTCTGTCTACTGTTGTGGCACACTGACATATCATTTACTAATGAAATGCTATGAACAGCACCTGGAGGATTCAATCATAATTTAAAGTTAGTATAATATTTTTCCAAATAATCTGGCTTAGTGAATAACATCATTTATATTTACAGTGGTACTTTGGTTCACAAACTTTGTCCAATGATTTTAGAAAACATGTGCCCATTCATGTTTGTGTGGGAAATATGTCCACAGTCAAGTCTGCCACCTGATGCAGTTTACAAATGAAAACAAAATTTTGCCTGACACTGTTGAACCAAATTGTTTGCAAACAAAATCATTCACGAACCAAGGCACTACCTATTATAAAGACATACCATAGATCAATCTTATAGGCTAAATATTTTCACTTTAAATTTGTTTAAAATTCTTTAAATTCAATTTAGAGACATGCACCAGATCCTTTGAATTCATCATAATCTTCTCAATCTTCTGAGTCTACCCGCTATTCTTCTAATCATCCTCAAGATACTGACAATCCACAGGTTCTGGGTTCTACATTTTACCATATGTACTGTCTCTAGAGGATCCATCTCCCAATAGCTCTGATTCATATCTATATGCCAATACCAACTGATATCCACCATTACTCTTCCCTAAATCTGTTTCTCTGACTTTATTTCCTATCTTAGTGAAAAGTAAAACTATCCAGGTGCCTAAATCAAAAATGTAAGTCATGGCCCCTAAGATGGCTCAGTAGAATAAGCACTTCCCTGGCAAGCGCAAAGGCCTGAGTTCAATCCCCGGTTCTGGAACAAAACAAAACAAAAACAAA
>NW_004524767.1:1236691-1243542 GCF_000260255.1 Octodon degus | reverse complement strand
TAAAACTCTTGCTCCTACCCCAGTCCAATCCCTTAGTGCTTCAGTTCTAATTCTCAACTGTCCTGTGTTTCACACTCTCCTGTCTATCAATAGTTTACTTACCTTATTAACAACTAATCTCATATCCCCTTCCAAAGAAACTGGAAATCTAGCAGTGATGAATTATTTGCACTTTCTCTAAAGAATTGGTTCTTAAGACACTCCTTAGACAAGTTCATTTTGGCGTTTGTTCAGCATTTGTTTAAAATATAAATTCTCAGGTCCTATTTCAGACCTACAGCAACAATCTGGCAGAGAGGGCTCGGAAATCTGTTATAACAAGACATCCAGGCAATGGAGGCATGCTACAGAGAAAAATGAACAAACTTGCACATGCTCCTTCTCCTTGAGCCATGCCATTCTTTCACCTGCTATCACCCAATTAGGTAGCTCCTAATTCATCCTTCACAAAGTTTCTAATCCCCATATGTTAACTAGCACTCTCTAATTCTCAGCTAATGTTCATCACACAGGGCTGGCAAGATAGCTCAGCGAACTAAGTGCCTGCTTAGGCAAGCACAGGGACCAGGGTTCAATCCCTGGCACCACAAGCCTTACCAGCCCTGCTCCTAGGCACACTGAGCCAGCCACTAAGACCAGGTGTGGTGGCGCACGCTTGTAATCCCAGTGCTGGAGAGGCTGAAAACAGGAAGATCACTATGAGTCTGAATTGCATAGCAAGACCCTGGATCAAATACATTTAAAAAAGAACTTTGAAAAATAAAAAAAATGTGCATCACACATCTGACTGATTATCTCCAGCCATCTCCTTTAGCAGAATGACAATTCATTGAGACTAAGAAACTGACCATGTTTTACCTATTCTGGTCATAGTGACTAACAACAGCAGTGTAAATGCTGTAAACCAATACAGTGAAAGCACTTACTCCCAGGGTCATACAAGTAAGAGGCTGTATTCACACAACTTTTTTTTTCCTTTTTTTTGGGGGGGGGGGCAGAACCGGGGATTGAACTCAGGCCCTTACACTTGCCAGGGAAGTGCTTATTCCATTGAGCCATCTCCCTGGCCCCAAAATGAGAGTCAGGGATTTATTATTTATTTATTTATTTGTTTTTTTGTGAACCCAGGGATTGAACTCAGGCCCTTACACTTGCCAGGGAAGTGCTTATTCCATTGAGCCATCTCCCTGGCCCCAAAATGAGAGTCAGGGATTTATTATTTATTTATTTATTTGTTTTTTTGTGAACCCAGGGATTGAACTCAGGCCCTTGTGCTTGCCAGGAAAGCAGTTATTCTACTAAGCTATCTCCCCGAACCCTGTATTCACACAACTTTGAAACCAAGTGATAACTTAAGTTTTTCTGCTGTACTGCTTCATTTGTATTACACTAGTCCTGGCCCTACATACCATTCCTGCATAACAAGCACATAATAATTGTACATTCATATATACAAAAGGGCAGCAGAACCACATATATATTACATGCACTTTAGGGACAATATCATGTTACTTTTCTGGACTTCAGGTTTCAGTTTCTTTTTCCATCTGCTGAAGGAGTTTGTGGACTATATGACCTATGAATATTTTCAGAGTCTATTTTTATGACTCTTAACTTGGTCAGAAATCCAACATGTATTTCAGGACTATTAGAGAAGGCTTTTTTGCTAAGTTTCAGAGTTCTAGCAGGTTTATCCAACCTCTGCAAGATTTTTATTACTCATGTGTTTCAGGCGACTTGGAGAAGAAAAGTAAGTTCCCTACAACACTAATAGTAGTAGTAGTTAACACTGCAATCTACTACATATATTACTCGTCTATAATCCTTATAAAAATTAAAAGGAGATAAGTTCCTCAAAGGAGAGGGATTAGTGAAAAACTAAAGAAAAAAATTACCCAATGGGAGGAGTCATGATAACTTAGATTTGACTCCAAAATCCAAGGAAGCCTGCAGCAAGTAAGAACTGATATCAAGGATCTTCATAATTCAGTAACTATTCCTATGACTCAATAATTCACAAGCCCTCACATAGGTAGTGCTGTATCTGTACTTGTCTCTTATAGCTGATCTGAAGACCTCAATACACATCCACTTTGCTATCAAACACGTAAAAACCTGAAATTTTTCAATGTTTCCCAAATCCTTTTCTCTCACAAATATCTAAGGTGTTGTGGTATATGCCTGTAATCCCAGCATTTGGGAGGCTGAAGCAGAAACTGCTTGAGTGCAAGGCCACTGGGTTACATACAGAGTTCAAGGGCAGCCGGAACTACATAAAACCCTATCTCAAAGAATCAAAACAAAAAAACCTATGAGTGATCCCAGGCTGAGTTTGAGTTTCACCTTCAAACTCATTAGTACTCGCTCCTTTTATGTTCTTTAAAAAAATAATCCTGAATCCAATTATTATCTATTACCTTCACCAATGTCCTAAAACTAGTCACCATGCTCCCACTTTCCCCAGACCGGTGTCCCACTGAGGTTATCAACTCTTTATCATGGTCTGCGTATTAAAATTTATCTTTTCTGTTTCACTCTGCTCATGTCACACTATTCTCCTTTAGGACACTTACAAACACCGTTCCTTGGTATGGAAAGTTCCACTCTTAGCTGTCTGTATAACTCCTTCTCTAATTTATTCATACATGGGTTCTGAAAGATCCTAACAGGCTATCATATTACCTATTATAAAAATAATAAAAATAATATCCTATTCTAACCTCTAATTCACTCCTGTCATCTCATTTCTGTCCATTATTTTATTTTTGTTATTATCTACCAACACATGAATTATTTATCTATATTTTCTTCTCCCCTTAGCATATAAGTTTCATGACAGCAAGGGCCTTTGGTTCTTGAGTTCCTTTTTCCATTGCAGTATCTATACACCCAGAAGACCATCTAAGAACTTTCTTATAATTGATTTAATTACCAAATAAATGATGATTAATTTAACTCTATTCTCATGAGGTTTTCTGTATAACAACAATGTAAGTCAAACATAAATTTGTTCAAAAATGACTTTTGGGGACCACTCAACTTATTGGAACATAGTTTAAATAACACTTACTTTCCTCCGAAGGTACAACCCACCATTCAGATGGACGCCTGGAAATTCTGCGACTTCTTGTGACAGTGAAAGTCATTTCTTCAGGTACAATTTTTTCCCTCTTAGACTCACTGGAAAAATGTTTCTTTCTGGATTCTTTATCTTTTTTGGTTCTACATTTTGTTTTCATATTTTCTGTAATAAAGAAAGACATTAAAAAACTAAAGAAAACTTAAAATGTCAACAGTGAGCTGTCAAAAAAATTCACAAGACTTCAAAATTTTATCCTGTAGGCCTTTTATCTCTCTTAAAGTCACATGTTTTCAAAAGACTTCAATTTTCTGTGAATTAAATGCAAACTCTTTGAAGTTGTTTGGTAATTCTTACATACTCCTAAACCAAAAAACAAGCAAACAAAAAATGTATTGAAAAAAAATATTACTTCTCTTGCTATATAACATCTCAAGTTAAAATTTAGTACTTTTCATTTTGAAATAATTAATGATCTTTTTCAATGTGATTTTTGGAAGACATTAAAACTGAGAGATTAAATAATAAACCTTCATATGAGATTGTTTTGGATTACCCAGACTGGACCACACCATGTCTCCCAAAAAGCTGTGATATGAAATGATGGATAGAGATAAGAGAAATTCAAAACATGAGAACCCTGGTGGAGAAGGAGGACACAGTCAAGGAATATAGCTGACTTCAAGACACTGGAAAAGGCAACAGTGATTCTAGTCAAGCTACCAGAAAAGAATATGGCTCTGCCAACACTTTGGTATTAGCCCAGTGAAATTTCTGACCCAGAGCTATAAGATAAAAACCATGTATTGGGCCAGGGACATAGATGGCTCAGCAGAATAAGCCCATGCCTGGCAAGCACAACGGCCTAAGTTCAATGCCTGGTTCTGGAGAAAAAAAAACAACAACAACAAAAAACATGTGTTGCTATAAGAACTACCTTTGTGCTACAGTAATTAATCGGAACATTACATTTATTAACCAATCTAAAAAACATGAAAATTCATGTGTATAACACACAACATACTCAATAAATATTTAAGATTTACAAAAATGTATCCTTTAAGTAGTCAACCTTCATGTAGTACCTTGCTTAAGATACTATGGATTCATAAAAATTCTGTACCTTCAAATTTTATGAACTCACATTCTGTTAAAGGCAGTAACAAAAGCTTTGTTGAAACTATACCCTCAAATCAGTGTCTTTATCTTATATTTTCTTAAAATGGCCAACAACTAATTAAAAACTAAAGGAAGCAGACAAAGAAATAAGCCAATTCACAGAATATGGGACAAGGAAGACACTGATGAAAGACTTCCTCAAAACAGAAAAGGTTCCAGGGAGCTAGGGAGATGGCTCAGTGGAATAAGTGTTTCCCTGCCAAGCGCAAGGGCCTGAGTTCAATCCCATGTTCTGCCCCCCAACCCCCCAAAAAAAACCCAGAAAAGGTTAACCTTCCTCCTCTATTTTAAGCAAAAGGCACACAGACAAAACTAAAGTCCCTCAACTTTTGGCAATATAGATTGTCTATTTCACATACTAAAACCAAATGAGTTTTTAAAAATGTAATAAAGTAGAATTTGTCTACTTTTTTAAAAAGTTTAACTACTCTGTACTCTCTCTGCTCTCAACTAGTAACACAGTACACAATCATCTAATATATTCATGTATACAATTATAGTCAAAAACATTTTCTACCTAGCTAATAGTTTTATGAACTCTACAAAGGACATATCCTGGACTCTCTCTTTTTTTCTTTTAATCTCCTTCATTGTTCACTCCTACCATACAGGACTGTCAGAAAGTTAATTTATATTACACACACATAAAGTGCCTAATACGTTTAAGTGTTTTCTGTGCCATTACCTATTCTGAAAAGAATTCTACCTACAAGAATAATTTTTCTAGGGGTAGGGGATATACAGCTCAGTAGTACAGTGCCTACCTGGCAAGCATGAGGTCTTGAGTCTGATTCCCAGTACCAAAAAAAAGCAATACATAAGAATAATTTTTCTATTAATTGAAAAATAAAAAGAACGTAAACTGAACTTTCTTCATGACAAATCATAATCAAGTATACAATGAGGACACAAAGAGAACCTAACCATACCCTAGGTTAGCCTGGGACAATCCCAGATGGTCTCATCTCCAAAGTCCTGATGAGATGATAAATTACACGGTCACCCAAGATATAAATGACATTATATTTAGATAACTGTTTTCCGTGCTTCTCTTTTAATCCTATGCATATAAATATCCTGTTTTTTCCTTAGTTTATATTTTAATGACCTCAAAGAATTTATGATATTTTGATCACTAACTTTTTTTCTTTAAAGTTTACTTAGTACAGTGTCTCACTATACACTATGTTGTACCAGGGATCAAACCCAGGGCCTTGCGCTTGCCAGGCAGGTGCGTTTAAACCACTGAGCTATCTCCCCAGCCCTGATCACTAACTTATTTACTCATCTTTCTCCTTCACATTTCCCTCTACGTTTGTTATCAACTCAGAATTTAAACAAAAACTATGAGGTGGAAATGAATCATATAGAAAAGGAGACTCTATAGGCTTCTGAGGCTCTTTATAGATCTCGTTTTACTTTGCTACTTCCTAAAGTTAAGCAAAATATTAAAAACATAAAATGGTGGAATAATGTTTAGTTATATTTCATGAAAACACTTACCCACAGGAGGTATCTCTTTTTTGACACTGTGATCATTTCTTATCTTTTCACAACCTTCAACAGTCCTGTCTGAATCTCTTGGTAACTTGTCTTGCGCAATATCTGACATATGTTCATCTTCAGATTGTCCTGTAGCAGGCTGTTCTTCAACATTGGTCTTCAATTTTCTTTTCTGTTCTTGCTTTGCTTTTCTGTTCTTCCTTTTGTTTCTAGGTGAACTTTTAGCTTTCTCAGAATGCACTTTCATAGATCTATGAGTATTTTCCAATTCATCTATCACAATGCAACTTGTACTTGGTTTGTGTTTACTAGAGGGCTCAGATTTCTCTTCTGGGTGAGTTTTATATAAATGTTTGTCATTTGTCAGAGTCACAGGTGATACACTCTGATGTTCTCCTGCCTTCTTATCTTGAAGGACTGCAGTGCTCTCGGCACAGGATATTGTATGTTGGTTCAAAGGTCTACCTTTTTTTGGTATTGTAATCCAAGGTTGATGGGCAAAACTTCTACTGGACTCATCAATTATAAATTCATCTTCTAACAACTTTTTATTACTTGGAGATGAATGGGATGGTTCCATTGCTGTATGCCTAACAATGAGACTAAAAAAGGATACATATTGTTTTAGCAGGTCAAAAAAAGTTTGACATTTTTATACTGGAAAAAAAAAAGTGTCTATTTTAAAATCAGGGGGCTGGGGAGATGGCTCAGTGGAATAAGCGCTTTCCTGGCAAGCGCAAGGGCCTGAGTTCAATCCCCAGTTCTGTCAAAAAAAATAAATAAAATAAAATCAGTTCACATACCTCAATTTTTTCTGAATCTTACAAATTCTACCCTCCTTTTTTAGCTCATCATCCCTATTTATAACACTAACAATATCATAGAAAATTAGAGCAGGGAAACTAATTTGACACCCCCTAAAATACATATATTAAAAAAATCAGAACCCAGATTCAATCACATAAAACAGCCACATTAATTTATAATCTAAAACGAAGTATACTAGTGTATATATTAAACTATAAGGTCTTGTAAAAGGTCTTTTGGAGTCTGACTATTCAAAGCATTTTTTTTTTTTTTTTTTTTTTTT
>NW_004524767.1:1232269-1236591 GCF_000260255.1 Octodon degus | reverse complement strand
TTTTTTATTTTAGGGAAGGGTCTACAGGGTGTTCAGGGTCTCACTACTAGATAGACTCAGAGTGATCCACTTGTTTATAGCCTCCCAAGAGCTGGGATTAAGGTGCACGCCACCATGCCCAGTCTCAACTGCCATCTCAGCAAGGCCCGGGAGCAGGGCCAGCACACCAGGCCTGGGAATCGAACCCCTGGCCCCTGCACCTCCTCGCAGGCGCTTTAATCTGCTGAGCTATTCGGTTGGCCCTTCAAAACAAGGGTGGGCAAGATTTTTTCTGAGAAACTTCTATCTATATTATTTTAAAATACTACTATTAACCTATGAATAATCAGAGTACATTCCTTCCAATCTTTTTTAAATGAACCACAGGACTTCATACATAGAAGCACCAATACAAAGATGTTGAATAAAAGAAATGTAAAAATTAAAAGGAAATCCATCATGGTGGTGCAGAGAATGCAGAACTCATATCAGCATTAAGCACAATCTAGGTAGAGAGAATTAGACACCCTTTATAAAAAACAGTATTTCCAGGAAAGACAGGATGTTGGGCACAGCTGGGCATTCCTTCCAGGTGCTATAATCCATAGGCTCTGGTGGAACTTACTAGGACATAATCCAAAACACATAATAAAAGGAACTTGTCCTTGGTTTGTGGCTGCAGAGTTAAGCCCAGGTAGAGACATGTAACAACCCTGTGAAACACTAAGAAGTTTTAAAAGAAGGAAAGGACAGGGATTACCACAGCTAAGCACTCACCCCAAATACTACTAGATATAAGAAACAAGGATAAATTTAGAGGCCTGAGCCAATTAGGATCAATGGAAAATGGGGAGTTGGAAAATAATTAGCCAGAACTAATGGGAAAATCTTCCTAACCTGTGGAAGCTAGCCTGGACTACAAAGAGACCGTGTCTAAAAAAATAAAAACAAATAAGTGACCTTAAAGAAGATGTAAATAATCAAGTGAGTGAAATGACTCAATTACTAAGATAATTAAATCAATGAGTTTAAAATATAAATAAGTGGTTAAATGAGTTAAGGAAGACAAAGTATGAAAATCATAACTCTAGTAAGGAATCAGATTATGAAAAGAAACAAGCAGAAATCCTTCAAATGAAAAACTCAGTTAAAATTTTTAGCTAGAGTATGACCTGTCAGAAGGTAGAATATGAAGACTTTAGGACAAGATTAATAAGTCATTTATTCAGATACTCAACAATAACATAACCAGAAATTGACAAGTTCATCAAAAATAACTCTAAAACAACAAACTTTTGAATTATGAAGATTAAGATAGGATTAGAGGGAAACTGATGGTATAAAAAAATTATTTCCAAAATATCACAAAAGTATGTCCATGGACCACATGGCACACTGGCCCCACCCCCAGGTACACTGAGTGAGCAATGGAATCCAGGAATGGTGGTGCATGCCTGTAATCCCAGAGCTGGGAAGGCTGAAAAAAAAAAGTCCAAACCGCATAGTGAAACCCTATACAAAAAAAAAGTCCTAATTGAAGAGAGCGAGATGTATACCCTAGTAAATGAAGCATTTAGAACCCAATATAGTCAGAAAAGAGAAAAAAAAAAATCTCCATGTGAAACATGAAAATCAAAAAGATCCCAAAATTTCAGAACAGACAATACTAAAGTTGTTAAAGAAACATGCAAGTAACACATAAACTGGCAAACCTGTCAGATTAACAGAAAAATTCTCAACACAAATCTTAAGGGCTAGGAAAGCTTTGAGTTTACCCTTCAAAACTGACAGACTGATACTTTCCAAAACAGAAAATGTTAAAAAAAAAAAATCTCATGATCACCAAACCATTACTGCAGAATACACTCAAAGAAATCTTAAAGCAGAAACAGCAAGACCAACATCGAAAAGCCCAGAAGAAAGCATATAACCATCTGGGGAAAGAATTAAAATTTAAAAAATAAATAAATAAATAGCATCAGCATTTAAAAAATTAGAGCCAAGATATAGTTCATACTAAAAATGAAATGACAGAAAATGATATTCCATGCAGCCAGAGTCCCAAACAAGCAAAAGTGGCTATTCTAATTTGTACAAATGACTTCATATCAAAACTGTAAAAAGAAATAACGGCTGGGGATATTGCTCAGAGGTATAAGCACCTGCCTGGCAAGCACAAGGTCCTGAGTGAGACCCCCAATACCCACCCCCAAAACAGAAAAAAAAATTACACAAGGACTAGAATAGGTAAATACCTCTCAATGTAAATGGTCTTAATCTCCCAATCAAAAAACAGACTGGCAGATTAGATTAAAAAAAAAAATCCAACTAAATGCTACCTGCCATAAACATACTTCATCCATAAAACACATTCATACTAAAAATGAAAAGACAGAAAATGACATTCCATGCAGCCAGAGCCCCAAATAAGCAGGAGTGGCTGTTTTAATCTCTATAAATAACTTCAAACCAAAACTGTAAAAAGAAACGCAGTTGTTACAGACTGGCAAAGGGAATAATTCACAAGAAAGAGATGACAATTGAAAAAAGAATACACACAAACACCAATTTCATAAACAAAAACTACTTGACATAAACAGACACACAGATACCAATACAATCATATTGGGGGACCTCAATACACCACTCTCGCACAAAGGTCAATCAGACAAAAAAACTCAACAAAGATATTTCAGAGTTTAAAACACTCAAAATAACAAACGGACACAACAGTTTTCTATAGAATGCTTTATCTAACAATAGCAGAACATATATTCTTCTCAGCAGCCCACAAAACTTCTTTCAAAATAGATCATATTTTAAGCCATATCACTAGGTAGGAAAGAATTCAGTAATCTTCTGCATCATATCATAGCATAATAGAATGAAACTAGAAATCAACAGCAAAATAAAAAAAGTACACAAATATCTTGAGAGTAATATTTTCTTGAACAATCAATGGTTCACAAGAAATTAGAAGAGAAATTAAAAATGCTATACTCAAATGACAGTGGCAATACAACATACCAAAATCCACAGGAAACAAAACATTCCTAACAATGAAGTTTACAGAAGTGAATACTAGATTAGACAAAAAGCACAGTCCAAAATAACAATGCATCTCATGGTCCTAGAAAAACAGGACAAATACACATCTGAAACCTACAGATGGAAAGAAATTACAAAGATTACAGTGGAAATCAATGGAACTGAAACTAAAAAAATATGAAAGATCAGTGTAAAGAGTTTCTTCTTTGAAAGGATAAGACTGATAAACCCTTAGCTAAACTTACCCAAAGAAAGCTAAAAAAGACTCGTATCAAAGCAATTAGAAAAGGCAAAATAACAGACACTAGTGAAATCCAGTGGACTCAAAGAAACTAATTTGAAAAAATACTGCAATAACCTGGAGAATTTGAAAGAAATGAATAAATTCCTAGACATGAATCACTTACCTAAACTGAAATTAGTAATATTAAACTACATTACATAAAAAAATCATTCCAAATGTACTTCATAAACATTTCATATATATTTTAATAGCATAATCATGGTACAGAAACAAATTTTGTAATTTATGTGTAATGCATATTACATAATACATATTTAATATAATCACACTAGTAAAAAGGTAGCAGGACAATAGTACATTTTCTCTCTGTGGCATGAGACAAAAAGACAGTACAAAGCAGACAATACCACAGAATCTGTTTGTAATAAAGGCAAATGTTTCCCTAATCTAACCCTCTTATTTTCTGTACCTTTAATCCAAATTTTATTTGGTTTATTTAAAGAACATTATCATTGAATGCTGGACATGGTGGCCGACAATGTAATCTAAGTATCTGGGAGGCTGAGGCAGGAGAACTGCAAGTTTGAGGCCAGCCTAAGCTACACAATGAGTTCAAGGCTAGCCTGGACAACATAACAGGATTCTGTCTCAAAGAACAAAGAAACAAACCTAAAACAGAATGAAGACAATACAAATAGAAGACCACAATAAATGAATGCTTAATGGATACATTTTTTTTCAGCATTTAAAGAAATAGCCAACCTGTTACAAATAAATCTAAATTTCCTTATTACACATTATTTATAATACTAATTCTCTGTATTTAAGGAAGTAATACTAAGAATTTTTAAATTAAGTCTTCCAAAGCAGCCGACAAGAACTATCCAATAGGGTCAGCCTGATAGCTTAGTGGATTAAAGCGCCAGCTTAGGCAGACACAGGGGACAAGGGTTAGATCCCTGCCTGCCTTGCTGGCCCCTGCCCCTGGGACTCACTGAGGCTGCAATTGAGACTGGGCGTCGCAGCGCTCAGCCTGTAATCCCAGCTCTTA
>NW_004524767.1:1222976-1232169 GCF_000260255.1 Octodon degus | reverse complement strand
AAAAAAATTTCAATTGATATCTATGTCAAATTTTTTATTTCTAAATTAACTAATATTGAAATTCTCAAATATATATCATAGAACGAAAAATAAAACAACGTCAAAGCACTTACCTGGATTCACTTTTTCTCATTATAGTTTCTATAAACAATGTTGAAAAACTTTTTTTCGTTTGTGATTGAATTTCATATCCTGTATCTTGTACCCTTTTTGGAGATGTTTCTGATAGTCTCCTTTCTTCTTGTCCTGATATTTTATCCTCTATCTCTGATTTGTTAGTGCCTTTCTTTACATTTCTCAAAATATCTTCATCTTCAAAATTTAACCTAATAGTTTAGTTAAAAGAAAGGCAAGTAAAATGCTATGTTTCTCAGTCTTCCTAAATTTCTTTACAGTGACAATACAGACCACATAATAAGATTTTCACTGGGCATTAGAACAGTTAAATTATAAACCAAGAAAATGTGTAGCTTAAAGCACTATTTCTCAGAGCTCTGCAGCAGACTACACTTTCAGAGTCTCAGTATATACTTAACCTGTTGGCTCCAGGAATAAAATAATACTCTAGACAGAAATTTTACTATTTACAGGTTGTTATTAACAAAAGATCTTGAACGATCTATTTTGCTTCCTGAAGGTGAAAGGGAAATCTCCAAGAAATGGTATAGTATTTAGCATAACTCATTCTCAGCAGTGCATAGGCTTTGCTTCCCTAGAAGTGACATAATCTCTGCAGTTATAAATGTGAAACTTTTTTTTTTTCCTTTAGGAACTTACAGAAAACTAGAAAACATAAACAAAGCATATTTTTCCACGGAGTATAGAAAAATTATCCCCCAGTTACTTTAAAGCACATTTTAAGTCCTTCCTTATTAGGTACAAATGGATATACAAAAAGCATATTGTTTCTCTCATAATATGTTAATATTCCTTAGTCCTTACTAAAAAAACTACAAGGGGCTGGGGAAATAGCTTGCTTGTCTAAGCGCCTGCCTGGCAAGCGCAAGGACCTGGTTCAATCCCCTGTACCGCATGCCGTGCCATGCCATCCCAAGGCCCAGGTGCGCCACGCCAGCCACTGAAGCCAGGCGTGGTGCACACACCTGTAATTCCAGCACTCTAGAGACTGAGGAGGATCACTACGAGTCTAAGCTGCGTAGTGAGATCCCGTACCAAATGAATAAATACATAAAAGATTAACAAAATAATAACCTACACCAAAATGTTAATCTATTAAAGTTTTAATATGAAAGTTGAAATGTTTAAAGTAACACTATTATTCAAATGAAAAGTTACCTTTTTTTGGTTTTAAGAGAAATCTCTGTATTTGAAGATAACATATTTACTGAATTTCCAAAAGTGTCAGTTTCTCTCTTTTGAGCAGATGAAATAGCATTTTGCGATTCCGATGGCTTTTCATGCAGAAGAACAGTGGGTGAGCCAACTGATATGTAAAATTCTTCATCAGCTTCAGCACAAAGACCATTTAGTTTTTTATCTGACTTTTTTTTCAAGTCTGGTGTACTTTTAGAACAAACATCAGCTGCCAGAACTTTCTGATGAATTCCACAGGCATGAACTAAAAGAAAATTTCACGAAAATACTTATTAGTTTAAAAGATGTTAGAATCAAAGGAGCTTTTACATTCAAAGACTTACTGCTAAGTCTAAAATCTATGATTAAAGTATATATTTTAAAAGTTTTGAAAAGTCAAATCTTCACACATAAAAATCCAGTTTATTGATAAAAGTCTTGAGGCGTAAACTAAATCTATACATAGCTAACACAACGAAGTATGCTAGAAAAATCATGACTCCTCTATGTTTAGACTAAAAGTTGGTGAACTAAGCAGCCAAACAAACACATATTTACATTACGTGAGATACATACTAATGTGTATACATATATCTATTTATCAAAGCATATATAAACATGACAAAAGTTACTTTTTTTCCTCTTAACCCTCAACCTTTAAATATCAAAGAAAAAGAGTAAGTAGCAGTCATAGTGGTCTACACTCTTAAAAGAGTATAAATTAGAAATCTAAAGTACTATGTGAAACCAGGCACGGTGATGCACACCTGTAACCCCAGCACTGAGGAGGTTACAATAGGAGGATCACTATGAGTCTGAGCTGCACAGAGACCCTGTACCAAATAAATAAATAGATATAAGATTTAAAAAAAAAAAAACCTACACCAAAATGTTACCAAAAAAGGTTTTTGATTCTGGAATTAAATGGGATTTCAGAGCTTCTTCCTTTAAGTACAACTAAATTCCTTACAAATTATCCATTGATCAACAACTCAGGCATCATGGTGGTAAACACTTTGTAATCTCAGCAGTAGGAGATTTAGTGTCTCAGTTACTCTCCTCTCATTGCTGGGACAAAATACCCAATACCCAGAATTAAGGTTCATTTAGCTCATAGTGGAGGTTTCAGTCCATACTCAGCTGGCTCCAAGGCAGAGTGGCACAAGGCACAGTGCAGCCGTTCAAAATGGAGGCAAAGAGCAGAGCAAAGGAAGAGGCAGCAGCTCAAGAAGCTAGCTAGCCTCTCTTCCCTCCTGATATTGTAATGTAGACTGTGCATCCCAGGGCCAATGTGTAGCACTTACACCTGAAATTCTTCAGCACTGGATCAAGGCCTGGGCTATATAGTAAACTTAAGACCAGTTTTAACTACATAGCTTGACTCTGTCTAAATGACCACCACTACCCAAAAAAACAAAACAAAACAAAACAAAACAAAACCCATAATACTAGGATCCTGAAGGTAGAAGGAAGAAAAGGACTAGCTAGAAACTTCAGTATTAAGGAACTATAATGTGATTCTTTGGTTAAGTTTCTTGTTCATCTCCTACATTTTCCTAGAATGGGCAACAGATGAGCCTTGAATCCCCACCAAACAATTAGGCAAAAGGGGAGAAAACAAAAGAAGAAGGCCCTGTTCCTGATAGAGCAACCACATATGGCAGGAGTGACAACAGGCAGCTTGGGGGCATTAAACTGGTATCTTTCCTAGCCCCTGCTTCACACTCAAGTGTTGTTTTGACCCAGTAGTGCTAATGACACCATCCCTCCAGATAGTGATGGTAAGTTACTGTTTTTCTTTTAAAATAAAAGATGTTAACAACATTTACTTTTTAAACAACTTCAAAGCAGGGCCAAACAGCTCAGCAGATTCACAGGGGCCCAGAATTTGATCCCCAGGCCTGCCCTGCAGGTCCTGCCCCCAGGGTGCGCTGAGCCAGCAATAGAGACTGGGTGTTGTGGCATGCACCTGTAATCTCAGCACTTGGGAGGCTGTAAACAGGAGGATCACTACTGAGTGTCATCTACATAGTGAGATCTTCTACACCCTGCATACCCTGTCCTAAATACAAAAAACAAAAAATAACAAAAAACAAAAAAACTTCAGTGAGTCTGGTGAGATAGCTCAGTGGACTAAAGTGCCTGCTTAGGGAAGTGCAGAGGGACTGTGGTTCGTTCCCCAGCACCACATGCTGTGCTAGCCCCACTCCCAGGGTGGGCTGAGCAGGTCATAAACTCCAGGTGTGGTATTGTACAGCTATAATCCCAGAGCTGGGGAGGCTGAAAACAGGAGGAACGCTATGAGTCCGAGTTGCATAGTGAGACCCTGTAACAACAAAAACACATTTAAAAAAAAAATAAAAAAATAAAGCAACCTCAGTATTCAGGTTTAATTGCAGTATTGGCACTTTATGATAAATAAGTGGGTTTTAGGTTATAGTTTGGTATTTGGTCTTTAAAATACAAAGTTCACTGTCACTGACATAGACCATATCATTCCCTATTTTATAACCAGCATACTAATAGAGACTAAATTGAGGCAACACAAACTTAAGAGATCTGAGAGTGTCCTTATGCCCCACAGGCACGTAAGATCCAGGCGAAGTAGTTTCTACCTGGAACCAAAGATGAGTGAACAAGGATATGAGAAGCCTCAAGAAAGCACCTTATACCCCCTCAAGACAACACAGGAACTAAACTATAATCTAATCAACACTAAAGAGAGAAGCAGACCAGAATATCACTGCTAGAAACAAACTCCATAAAGTTAAGGAAGAGCCCATACATCACAACAAAACATTTAACTACCATCAAGAATCTTTAAAAAAAAAAAAACCTTTCTCTCAGTTGTTAAGATCAGCTCACAGGCACACGGAGCCAACACGCCAGTGGTGAAGAGCTGGGTTTGTTGTAAGACCTATGTAACCCCACAGAGGCCCTTCGAGAAGTCCTGCCTTGACCAAGAATTGAAGCTGATAGTCGGCGAGTATGGGCTCCAGAACAAGCGTGAGGTCTGGAGGGTCTAATTCACCCTGGCAAAGATCAGCAGTGCTGCCAGGGAGCTGCTAACGCTGGACAAAAAGGACCCACAGCATCTCTTCGAAGGCAAGGCTCTCCTATGGCAACTCGTCCACATGGGGGTGCTGGATGAGGGCAAGATGAAGCTGGGTTACATCCTGGGCCTAAAAATTGAGGACTTTCTGGAGAGGTGCCTGCAGACTCAGGTCTTCAAGCTAGGCTTGCCAAGTCCATCCACAATGCCCGTGTCTCATCCGCCAGTGCCACGTCAGGGTCCACAAGCAGGCAGTGAACATCCCATCCTTCACTGTGTGCCTGGACTCCCAGAAGCACATGGACTTCTCCCTGCACTCATCATATGGAAGGCCACCTGGGTCGTGTGAAGAGGAAGAATGCAAAGAAGGGCCAGTGTTGGGCTGGAGCTGGGGATGATGAGGAGGAGGATTAGCCCACTCTTCAATTTCTATAGAAGGATTTAGTTCTCTAGTTACAGAATAAACCAGGATGAATAAAAATTGAAAACAAAAACAAAAACAAGATTTTATTTATCAGATGCAGGAGCCAGGGGTTTGATCCCCACCCTGCCATGCCAGCCCCGCCCCCGGGGCCCACTGAACCGAGTTGTGGTGGTGTGCCTGCCTGTAATCCCAGTGTTTGGAAGGCTGAAAACAGGAGGATCACTATAAGTCCAATCTTTGTAGTGAAACCCTATAGACTCTGTACTAAATACATCAAAAAAAAATTTTCCTAGCATAATAACCAAAACGACCAAAACACTATCAAGATGATTTGCCCCATCAGACAACAAGAAAAAAAATCTAAACAGGAAATTAGGATGTAAATGGATGGAATGAGTCACATGGTGCAATTATTTAATAAAATTACTTAACAATCAATTATAAATTCTCTTAAATTGAAAATAAAGACTCAAAGAAATAAATTAAAAGAATGAACTAGGTGTTCTAGATTTTAGGCATTTTTTTGGTATATGATTTTTAAATGTGTTAACTTAAAATGCCCTGATGACTGATATAGAGCAAATCAAAACCACAATAAGATACAACTTCATGCTCATTAAAGTATTACTTTAAACAATAAGAAACAGAAAGTAACTGCTAATGACAAATATTTCTGTGCAATGCTGAAATATAAAATGGTACAATGAAAACAGTGTGACAGATTCTTAAAAATATTAAAAAGACTAAACAACAGTGTGACTTGTGAAGCAGTTTTTCTAGTACCCATACCTGTTATAACAATGTTACATCTATATAGTAACTCCATTACTCGATTGCAATAACCACCATTTGCTATATTCTTGGTATCAGTGTGTAGGGAAAGGTGGAACTGTAGGTAGGGAAAAGATAGACTAAACTAGACCAGAAGGCCTAGCTTGGCTAGGATCAAAGACAGTCAAGGCAACAACAGCTCAGATACTGACAAGCGCCCACCTGGGGGATGAAGAGACATTAGTCCCCAATAAACGAAGCCAAAAAGAAGAGCTTGGGTACTTTCCACTCTCAAGCTCCCACCACCTCACAGGAGCTACCTATCCTCTTTTTTTCCATGTTTTATTCCTAAATAGTCTTTTATTACACTAAACATTACCTTTTTTGTTATTGTTGTCATTTACTGGCACTAGTTTTAGAATTACTGGGAGCTGAGTTTTCAGCAGAGCAGTGGCATGGCACAACACGCCATTGAGAGCTGTCCACACCTGGACATAATAGGCCATAAATCAAATTTATGAGGGTGCACCAGATACAGCGGCTTGTCACTGTTCCAAGTCTGAGGCCTAGAATCACATACAAGCTTGCTTTAAGGGCAAAGAGACAAAAAAGAAAAAAAAGCAAGGGAAGCAAGATCTCCAGAAAGCTGAGAAGACTCACATAGCCTTTCATGACTTGTCTTCAAAGTCATACAGTATTACATATTATCCATATTTCATAAACAGTATGTACAGGGGGCCTGCTCATTAGCTCAGGTGTTTAAGTGCCTGCTGAAACAAAGCAGTCAGGCTCAGGATGCTGTGGTTTGATCCCCTCATCCTCAAGCCAAACCAGACCTGCCCTGAATGCAACCTGAGTGGCCTCAAACACACACACACACACACACACACACACAAAGAGTACATACAATCATCTCTGAAATGAGTAACAGGAAAAGATGCTGACCTGAGTAAGGTCAGGAATTAATGGAGTGTGTAAGACAAAAGCCTAAGAAATTGTACATAATCTTGTACTTGAGCTGTAAATGTTTCCTATAGGGCATAAGTCAACAATTCTGATAGGGTTATACATGTATACAACATTTTAAAAGTAAATAGACGGGGGCTGGTGAGATGGCTCAGTGGTCTAAAGCACCTACTTAGAACAAGCTTAGCAAAGCACAGGGACCACGGTTCAATCCCCCAGCACCACATGCCAGCCAGCCCCGCCTCCTGGTGGGCTGAGCTGGCCACACACACACACACACACACACACACAAATAAATAAAATTAAAAAAAAAAAAAAAGTAAATAGACCATGGACAGTGGATGATCAGTTTCCAGCTCATGGTATGAGTGTTTATAAACAAGGGGAGATGCCAGAATACACGTGGCAATAGTTTAAAGCTGCAGACATCTAAATAAACTTGTGTTTAGCTAAACAAAATATAGAATGCTACACATAAGAACATAATTTATACACATTATTTATGCTACTTAGTATACAAACATATGTTACCCTGCTCAATCAACTGATTTCTTTTTTTTTTTTTTTTTTTTTGGCAGAACTGGGGATTGAACTCAGGCCCTTGTGCTTGCCAGGGAAGTGCATATTCCACTGAGCCATCTCCCCAGCCCTGCTCAATCAATTGAGAGCATCTACAAACAACAACATCCCAGACTGACATTACAACTAAGCACTCAAACCTTGGTTTCTTATATCATTCTCCAATTAAAGGAGATGGCTCCTCGGAGAAATAGTTGTTTCTATACTAGGGGCAGAAATACTTAAGCTAGAAATGAAGCATTTTGTTAGTTCCAAAGTTAAGAAAGTACTCAAAAAATGACACAATGAGGCTATGTCACAAAAAATATAAGGTACATTAAAGGGACATGAGCCAACGAAAGAGCTTCTAATGGCCAAAGATGAAATATTTTTGAGTAACAAAATAAACGCTATTAATTATAAATCAAAATATAATAAATTTCTGCCTGGAAAAAAGCAAAATGAACCAACACTACAACAAAAGGATGATAGGGGGAAAAAGAGGTGAAACCAGTAAAACTGAAAAAGGAAACTATAAAAAATTAACAATATGAAACACTAATTTTAGGGCCAGATAGCTCAGCAGACTAAGTGCCTGCTTAGGCAAGCACAGGGACTAGGGTTCGGTCCCTGGGGTTTCAATGCCGGATACCACATGCCAGCCCCCCATGTCCACCCCCAGCATGCTGAGCCAGCCACCAAGTCCAGACATGGAGGTGCACACCTGTAATGCCAGTGCTGCAGAGGCTGAAAACAGGAGTATCACTACAAGTCTGATCTGTGTAGTGAGACACTGTACCAAATATCTATCTTTAAAAAGCAGCGGATGGAAACATAGCTGAGTGGCAAGCACAAGGTCCTGAGTTCAATTTCTAGCACCACAAAAAAAATTTTTTAAAGGCTAGTTTGAAGGGGTCGTGTGCCGGACGCCGCACCCCGACCCCTCAGGTCTCCGCCGCCAAGGGGCCTCGCGGGGAGCAGCCATGTTGAAGGCGTTGCCACGCGGGGGGCCTGGCATCCGCGGCCCGTGGGGGGCGCCCTTCCGGCGGGGGTGGCGGTGGCAGCGGCCTGGGACCGGGATTCAGGAGCTGGCCGACATCACTCTAGACCCTCCGCCCAACTGCAGTGCCGGTCCTAAAGGTGACAACATCTATGAGTGGAAATCTACCATTCTAGGACCCCCAGGATCTGTGTATGAAGGAGGTGTATTCTTTTTGGATATCACTTTTACTCCAGAATATCCCTTCAAACCTCCAAAGGGTACATTTCGGACAAGAATCTATCACTGTAATATTAACAGTCAAGGAGTTATTTGCGTGGATATTTTGAAGGATAATTAGAGCCCAGCACTAACTATTTCTAAAGTCCTCCTTTCTGTCTGCTCACTTCTTACAGACTGTAATCCTGCCAACCCTTTGGTGGGAAGTATTGTCACTCAGTATATGACCAACAGAGCAGAACATGACAGAATGGCCAGACAGTGGACCAAGAGATATGCTACATAAATTGAACTGAGTTTTCACAATTCTTACATTATTTGTCTGTCACAGAAGAGAGCTGCTTATGATTTTGAAGGGGCAGGGGAGGGTGGGAGTTGGTAAAGAGTAGGGTATTTCTATAACAGATATTATTCAGTCTTATTTCCTAAGATTTTGTTGTAACTTAAAGTATCTTGCTACAGTAGACAAAACTGGTATTAGCACCTTTTAAAAGTCATTAGTTCTACAATATTGGCTGAAATATAGTATGGAAAAGAATGTACACTTAGACATTTGAATTCTATTGCTTATAGTATGTAATTTTTAAACAGCTTAATTTGTACAGGTTACACATGGCCATTCATGTAAAGTCATTGTAAGATGGCATACTTTTTGTTTTAAAAATTGGAATTTGTCCCCTTCTTAGAAGTGAACATGGACATTTAACAGTTTTTAAGACTGTCATCTCATATGTGGCTATAAGACACCATGTAGGAAATGAATAGAGTATTTTATTTTATATTGAATTTACTTTAAAGGTTTAAATCAGGACTTGTGAGAACCTGTAGTGAAATACCTTAAGCTGTTAACTGTAAGGCGTGGAATAGGAGTCACTCAGTGGATTGGTTA
>NW_004524767.1:1219979-1221696 GCF_000260255.1 Octodon degus | reverse complement strand
ATATATATATATAGACACAAGATAGGATACACAGCTACTTTCTCTTAGTTCAGTGAGAAGTTTGCACTAATAGTGTTTAGACAAAATATCATGTCTACATCTTGTCTTCTGAATAACTACTAAAGACAATAATATATAATGTTTTAATTATTGCAAATGTCCTACTAACCTGTTTTTGAAACTGTTTCATTGCTATTTTATCTTTTTTCTCATTAAAATAAATTTTTTAAAAGCTAGTTTTTTAAAAAAAAAATCAATAGAAGTGTTAAAACTTTTAGCAAAAATTGACAAAGATAACAAAAGACATGAAATATCAATAACTAGAAAATTAGAGGTTATCACAACAGATTCTGCAGCCATTAAAAAATAAACCATAAAAAAATATATTATAGTGCAGAACAAGGGGTAGGGGGAGGGATACATGCCTACAATCCCAGCATTTTTCCCCCCCAATTTGGAAGCAGATTATTAACTGACCAAATCATAAAAACACCATGGTAGATTCCTTAGTTCCCCCTAATAAGCATGTTGATCTGGTCTTCCCTAGTTCCAGCATCTCCACCTTCCACAAAATGGGTGGTCTTTTTCTTCATTCCACCTCGAGGAGATGATAACTTGAACAGCCACAGGAAATTATTTGCCTCTTTGAAGCATTGTCCAACAATGTAGATCTCATGAATCAGATCCTCCAGGCAGATGATTCCATATTTACCAAGAGATCGAGCAATCAATGAATTATCGGTCAAGGCAATTTGCTTACTGATTTTGCCATAGCCACATTTGTATATTATTTCGTTCACTGACTTCAGATTTGGGTACCCCCATGCAATGTATGGCTCCACAATTCTTAGCATGTTAATTGAAGCTTTGTTGAGCTTAATGAAGGTACCACTGAAAATCTGGCAAAGGCGAAGAAGCTGCGACACCTTGCAGACCTTTGGGCTCACATCATTGATATCCCTGATCTGGGTGACAAATGCTAGTTTGGGCTCTGCAGACATAGAAGTTGCCAGCTTTTCTCACCATCCTAGCCATTCAGATCTCAGTTCTGTACATCTGTCAATACTACTTATGATAGTGCCTCGTTTTTTTATAGATGAGCTTCCTCCTCGCCTTGCGAAGCGTCTTCTGGGCAAACTTCTTTCTCAGGTGCTTTATCTTCAGCTCTGCAAAATGTTTTCACTTTTCCATACAGGTTTCTGGCATAGCACAAACCTTCTTTTTCTTCTCTTCTACACCCTCCATGGTTCCAGAACTATTAAAACCTGAATTCACAGTTTAAAGGTTCTTAAAAAAGCTATTTCCTGTTCCAGATGATTTCACTGGAAAATGTTACACCGAACATCAAAGAATAGTCATTTTAAAACCTCTTCTAGGAATCAGAAAAGGAAATAAATTTCCACCCTATGAGATAAATATAACACTGATACAAAAGCCACACTGGTCAACAATTTCTGACATTGCCAGTGAAGCAGAAGACCCAATATTTTTATGGACTACTAGACTCTTTTAGAATATTTTGCCGAGTTAACACACCTATAATATTCAAATAATAGAACTTAACAAAAAAAAGGGAATACAGATGAATGTCCATTTTGTATCTGTGTATTCAAAGTGGTTAGGTTAGATATATAGTTACATTCTCTTAATGAATAGAATGATTTGTTCTAATGGTGTTTGTAAATAGGATATCATGTCCGCATCTTGTACAGCAATT
>NW_004524767.1:1208834-1218974 GCF_000260255.1 Octodon degus | reverse complement strand
AAAGAAAAACAACTTGATGGCGAGATAGCTCAACGGTCTAAAGCATTTGCTTAGGCAAGCTTAGGCAAGCACAAGGACGACAGTCTGATCCCTGATACCACATGCTGCACCAGTCCCACTCCCAGCACAGGCTGAGCTGGCCACCAAAAAAAAAACACCTTTCAGAACAGCCAGTAGGGAGAATGGTGAAAGTACCTAACCTTTTTATCTTACATCAGTACGTACTGTAAACTTACAGTATAAAAGTATTGTATTAACATAAGAAACATCAAGAGTGTACTAAATTATATATGAGTTAACACATGACTCAAGCAGTACTTTCAGAACAGAAGATGTTAATGAATGGCTCTGATACTGATCACTCGGAAGAAAGCTAACTTAACTACATGGTCTACCCTCAAACCCATTCTAGATGAATTAAAGCCTTAAGCTTTTAAAAAAGAAAGCACAGAACTGTCCAAATAGCTCAGCAGATTAAAGCAGCACCTGCAAGCAGGCGCAGCGGCCAGGGGTTCAATCCCCAGGCCTGCCATGCCAGGCCCGCCCCTAGGGCACACTGAGACGCAACTGACACTGGGCATGGTGGTGCACGCCTGTAATCCTAGCTCTTGGGAGGCTGTAAACAGGCAGATCACTAGGAGTTTGATCTAGTAGGGAGACCCTGAAAACTCTGTAGACTCTTCCCTAAAAAAATAAAAAGGAAAAAACAAAGAGCAACAATTTAAGTTTTTACATATACCATTAAGGTAAAGACTTTATTATCAAAACCTACAGAAATCATATATCTGACAATTTTAACATGTCACCTATCTATGGATTTAAAAAAATACAATAATCAAAAACAGTACCATTTGAAAAAACATCACATAAATTACTGAAAAATGGTTGTTCAAATCAAAATCATTTATGAAAAAATAAAATAAGACAAATGAAATGGATAGACAGTCACAGATAAGTCACATCATCAGATAAAAGCAAATCCTAAGAAACATATAAGTCTCAGCTCAAATCCAGCAACAATCATGGAAATGAACATTAAAGTAATGATTTGGATTTTTTGGCAGAACCGGGGATTGAACTCAGGCCCTTAATAATGAGAGGAAAAAAAAGTAACAATGAGATCACTAAGTATCAACAAAATATAGACTGAATAGTCTATCAAGTAAAAAACACTATTAATATTAATTGTGTGAAAGAAAATTTTAACAGCCTGTTCCCAAAGCACTAAGACACAAACACATAAGCATGTGCTGTATTTCACTTATGTGCTCTAATGAAGATACTAAATAATTCATATTACCTGAACAGGATGGTAAGAGCAATGCTTAGAACTTCCTTTTAAATCTTTAATTTTTACCTCAAATACAACAATACTCTTTAGGGACTGGAGAGATAGCTCAGTAGAATAAGCGCTTGCCTGGCTAGTGCAAGGCCCTAAATTCAATCCCCAGTACAGGGGAGAAAAAAAAAAAAAAAAAAAAAAACTCTTTAATTTGAAAAATCAGAATAAAACTTTTATTTTTGAGACAAGTTCTTAAATACACAATCCAGGCTGCCCTTGAACTCTGTAATTTTGGCTGCCCTTGAACTCTATAATTTTGGCCTTGAACTTGAGGTCCTCCTACTTTAAACCTCCTAAATACTAGGACTTGCAGGCATGCATTACCATGCCCATCTTTGAAGATAAAACTTCTATAAACAGCAACCTATGTCACTGACTAAAGGAAATGGAACAAAGAGAGAAAAAAATACTAACCTAAGACTTGAAAAATCAAAAAACTACTGATCTATGTTCACAATTCTACCCAGGCTGACCCTGACTTTGTCACTTGAAACAACATATGCATGAACTTTGGAATTTCCAACTTTTTCATTACATCAAGGCAAACAACACCCATGGACATGCTACCAACCTGATCTATGAGGAGCTTCACTTGGTTCTATAAGGTCTGGCTGAGATGCTTCTTTCTCCCTCGAAGAAACTGGAAATGACTTTGGGTATGATTTTTGGCACTGAGCATAAAAGAAACACATTTGATCTACTTTATTAAATTATCAAATCCGATTATAACATATTTGTTCTAAAAATAGGAAATATTTTAAAGTAAAGCACTGTTAAGGTATACAAAATTGACTACTCACAAAAAACAATACAGTTACGTAACATCACATATAGACCAGTGAAACAAAGTGACATGAATAAGTGATTTTGTTAACTAAAATAGAAGCCAAGTTGCAGAAATACCTAATAATCCCACTGATAAAGATTTCAAAATAGATACAAAGAAAATCTGATTCAATCCAATCCAATCTAATCTGACACAGTATTTAGGAATTTCTCTCTGCAGGAAAGTGTTAACACAAGAGTCCTGATCATTTTAATGAACCTTTTTACACAGCTAACTCCTTCTGAATTCTATCAAATATGTAAGGAAGAAACACAACTTTTTATAAGAAGATGTTAGAATAACAAACAAACAGGAACTCATTTTACAAGACTAGCACAAACATACAGTGGAACCTGTATTTTTCAATATATCTTTTTGTGTGTATGTGGTGGAACAGATTAAATAAATCCATAGGCTGGCACATACTAAGCAAGTGCTCTACTACTAAGCTATATCCCAAGGCCTCTTGTTTTTTTTTTTTTTTTTTCTTTTTTTTTTTTTAGTGTATTTAGTACAGGGTCTACAGGGTCTCACTATGTAGATCAGACTGCTAGTGATTCTCCTGTTTTTAGCCTCCCAAGCACTGGGCTTACAGGTGCATGCACCACCACATCCAATCTTAATCACCGTTTCAGCATGCCCCAGGGGCAGGGCTAGCATGGCAGGCTGGGAATCGAACCCTGGCCACTAAAGTCTACCTAAGCAGGTGCTTCAATCTGCTGAGATATCTAGCTGGCCCTCTTTTTTATACATATTCAAAATTATGGATTCTCTATTAACACTATTTCAGCTAGATCTCATAAAAATTTTAATTAGTCATAATTTTGCCATCATTTGGCTCAAAATACTTTTCTATTCTCATCAAGAAGTCAATGTAGTTGCCAGGGTTCTATCCCAGTTCGCCACACCGGGCCCGCCCCCAGGGGTGCACTGAGACTGGGCATGGTGGCACATGCCTGTAATCCCAGTAGGCTAAAAACAGGAGAATCACTAAGAGTCACTAAGTAGTGAGACCCTGAAGACCCTGTTCTAAATACATTTTTTAAAAAAAGGAAGTCATTGTAATAGACCTTTGCTTTCCAGTAAGATGTACTTTTATCAATGGTAAATAAAACTACCTGATCTCCAGAACTTAACAGGTTATGGCATAGGCAAGAGAAACTGTCAGTTGAGGAGATAAAATTGGAGAGCTGAGGTCAAGATGGTTAGAATTTTTATGTTACAGTACTGGACAGGTAGTAGACACTGAGGAAAAACTACAGAGGTACAAATCGTCCTCAAGCAAGTCTATCCCATGTAGACTGATAGAAGAGGCATGTGAGAAAATCATGCAAGGTTGGAGAAAGAAATACTTGAAGGCTGAGGGGAAATAATCCTAAGTCACACAGAACCAAGAGTAATGCCTGTACCTACTAGTCAAGGTGAAAAACCTCCATTAAGTCATGGTATACTGAATAAAGAACTCAGGATTTTTACTTCAGAAATAAAGAAAATCAGCTATAAATTACATGCTAGTCCTTATTTCCACAGCTATGCCTAGTTCTAAAAGTAGATTACATTTGTATTCTTTTTTTACTAGCTGTATAGCAAGTGTATTGGCTTATTAAGACCTATTACAACCTTCACAGAACAGGAACCTTTAACATACCTAGACGATAGAAAACATTTAAGGAAATAATGACTATTATTCATGAACATACACACAGATCTCAGGCAACGCAAAGTTGATTTAAACTTTCAAAACTCACTGTAATTTATCATATCATAGAACCTCAATTCTCAAAGAAACGGCTGTATTTCATTCCCTGGGACCAAAAGGACACATACAGGTTTAATATGCTACTTGCTTGTCTACAGGTTGTTCGTGACTTTCATTCCACTGGATGGTTTCTCCAGTGAGTACTGCGCTTTTAAATAATTTGTGTTGGACATGAAATTCAAACCTGTAAGGCTATGGGTATCGCATATGCTTAAAGTATGCTAGGTCCTGGATTTGATCCCAGAAAGGGTAGGAGTGGCAGGGTGGTGGTAGTGCTGTTATTGAAAATCTACAAGTTGGACATAGTGGCACAGGGTATTATCCCAGCACCCAGGGGAATGAGGCAGCAGGATCATGATTTTGGGTACAACTCAGGCGGACACAATATGTTCAAGACCAACCTGGACTACATACTGAGACCTTATCTCAAAACTACTATCTTCTATAGTCAAATCAACCTATCCTCATAAGACATAAAATGAACAAAATTGGTTTCCCTGAATAGCAAGAGTGGCTTTGTTCTTCAGAAAATAGCTCAAGTGTCAACCTAATCAGAAACTTCAATAACTACCTACATCCCTCAAAGCCTAATAAAGTACTATTTTATAAGAAATGAAAAATTGCTCTGATTTGTCATTTTTATTACCAATTTCAAACATAGGAAACATTAAATCAAATAGTTTATTAAACCCTCCCAAATGTTACAAACCTTCAATGGCAACACAGGATTCTCTTTCTAGAATAAGACAAACAACTAAAATGTATTTAAGTACACTGTATATAGCTTCATTCATTAAAATATTACATAAAACTCAGTTCTTTTTTACTTACATCTTTGCTTGGTGACTGAAAACCACTGTGTTTTATTTTGGGTGTTGAATAAAGCACTGATTTTGTAGAACTTGTGATAAAATCATCAATAAAACCTAAAACACATGAAAGTTTAGAAACTGAATTTAATACAGCATCTACTGGTTACAATTCAAAGTAGTTCTATAGGACACATAAAGAACTATGGGGGGGAGGGGAATTAAAAAAAAAAAAAAAAGAATTATCTGGCTAACTGGCTCTATAAGATACACCTGTAATCCCAGAATTGTCGAAAGTCTGAGGGCAGCCTGGAAAATGTATGCTGACTCAAAATTTAAAAAGGACTCACATAGCTCAATGGTAAGATGCTGAGCAAGGGCTTACTTAGTTCAATCCTCAATGCCACAATTAAAAACAAACAAAAAAATCTGATATTAATTCAACATTCCGATGTTCCTGAAGGATATCAGAACCTGAAGAAAGAAAAGATTCTTAAAGAACTATATGCCAACTCTTCTTTCAGAGCTTGTACAGAGAGCTAGTTTTTCAAGCTCAGTCTGTTTTCTGCTGAGAATAAGCTGGAGAGTGTAGATCAGTGATAGAGTACAAGCATAGGCAAGCACAACACCTAAGGCTCAATACTTGACACTACAGGAAAAATTAACAAAAAAAAATCCTGATACTGAAGTGATTTACAAAGAACAGAAAATCATTTCTTACAGTTTTAAAGACTGATTGCAAAATCACACCTGCACCTACCAAGGGCCTTCTTATGTCATTCTAAGGCAGGAAGCAGATAGGTAAGAATATGCCAGTCAGCAAGAAATCACACTCATAGCCACAAGAGTTATATTAGCGTTAATCTCTTCATGTGCGCAACACCTTGTGACCTCATCAATTCTCAAAGGTCCTACCTCTTCAAATTTTTGCAATGTGAATTAAATTTCTAACACATACTTTTGGAGTGCAATGAAACATTAACATCCAAAATCTTTTATTCCTTTTTTTTCTTTTTTTTTTTTTAATGTATTTGGTTGTTATAGGGTATCACTACACAGCTCAGACTCATAGCGATCCTCCTATTCTCAGCCTCCCCAGCACTGGTATTATAGTCATGTGCCACTGCGCAGCCTCTGTGGCCCACTCAGACTGCTCTGGGGGTGGGGCTGGTGGGCATGTGGTACCAGAGATCAAACTACGGTCCCTGTGCTTACCTAAGCAGGCACTTTAGTCCTCTGAGCTATATCAGCCCCATGTTTTCTTTCTTTTTTGAGACAGGGCCTTGCTATATATATGTAGCCCAGGCTTGCCTCAAACTCATGGTAATCCTGTCTCAGCCTCCTGAGGGCAGGGATTACAGGCATGTGCCTCCACACCTGGCACCTTTCATTGGCCTGTTGTCCTTACTCTGATGCTGATTATCACTTAGAAAACTTTTTGCAGCCAGGGATATAGCTCAGCAGCTTAGGTACCTGCCTGGCAAGTGCATGGTCCTTAGTTCAATAACCAGTACCACACACACAAAAAAAAAAAAAAAAAATTGCCAAAATTTGTGACTTACTTTAAAGTTATGAAAATCATCAAAGATTATCTCAAACTCTAAGAATCTCAAGAAGTCTGCGCACTTACTTCCAATATAGTGTTTCCCTTATCAAATATCTGGATCAGTAAATAATTTTGATTTTTAAATTTTTTCAGATTTTGGAATGTCTACATATATTTAAAAAAGTATCTTGGGGATAGATTCTGTTATGATTGTGTCTAGAAGTCCCCACAAAGCCTATTCTGGTCACTGGGTATTTTTTGGAGGCAGCTGAATATAATTTATAATTTGTTCTGAGTCCCATGCTGGGAGTGTGACTGCTACAACTGCCCTCGGGTGGGTAGCATACATGCAATACAAGGGAGGCTTATTTCTCTCTTCTATCTTGTTGCTTTGGGTATTTTCTCCCACCATGAACTGTTGCCCCTCTGTCTTGGAGTCACCTGATTATGGACTGAAACCTCTACAAACTGTGAGCTAAATAAGCCTTTACCTCCATTAACTTTGGGTGTGTGGCATTTTGTCTCAGCAACAAGAGAAAAGTAACTAAGACAGGTCCTAAGTCTAAACAAAAAATTCACTCAAAGGTCTGGCAGGATAACTCAGTGGACTAAACACCTGCTTGGCGAGCACAGGGACCAGGGTTTGATCCTGCCTCTACCCTTAGGTGTGCTGTGCTGGCCAAGACCGAGGATGGTGGTGTATGACTGTAATCAGTGCTGGGAAGGCTGAAAACAGGAGGATCACTACAAGTCCAAGCTGCGTAGTAAGACACTGTACCAAATACATTAAAAACAAACAAACAAACTTATATTTCATGTACACCATACACAGACACACACATATGGCCTGAATATGATTTTATACAATATGTTCAGCTAAGTTTTATAATATAGAATATGATATAGAATATTCCACTTCTGACATTGCATTTCAGATTTTGGAATTTCAGACTAGTGATATTCAACCTATACACCAAATTCTCTTATAACTATGTACGGGCTTCAAGATCACAGAAACCTACTGTGAAATGGATGTCAAATTATTGTCAAATTACTGTGGTTTTTAAAAAATTAGTATCACCCTTGGTATACAGGAAGGATTGCATGCATATTCAGAATTCCAAGGAAAATGTTTTCCCTGTATTTAAATGCTAGAAAATATTTGCTACATTTGATATTAGCACAACAAATTTTATTTTTACTCATTCCAACCCTCAAAGTACATCTGGAAATGAAGTCTTACTTTTTTCTTCAAAACAGTTTTCTAAAATTTCTAGCATGTTCTGGCTTTGGTCAGTATTAATGTCAGGTACCCTAATAAAAAAGAAAGAGAAAAACATTATTTTTGCAAGTTAATTCTGTCATTTATATTATTTATGTAATAAATGAAAACTCTGCAGCTCACTATAAAATGTTAATGGCTTTATTTTGCAAAATGTACTGGACAACTTAGAAGTTCTCACAAATAAACTCATCCCTTTGTACTATGAAGGAAAATATTATCATTATCTACATAAAGTTTTATCACATAAACAATTGTATTACAGAATTGAACAGCCACATCAAAAAACTGGTTTGGATTACTGCTATATTTTAGTAAGCACATCAACTTTTTTGAATAAATACAATTAACTGGTCCTGAAATGTTAATATCTTCTCCCTCTCTGATAAATGTTCTGTACTAGGTGCACAGCTTAATGTTTACCTGCTAAAAGACAGAATTTCAATCACAATAAAATTCTCACATGTACCCCTAAGAAAGATGGGAAATTTTTGCTCAAAGGGCAGAGGGTAAATACTTTAGACCTGCATACTACTAAGTCTGTCACAACTACTGAACTCTTGACATTCTAGCTCAAAAGAAACTATAGACAATATGTAAGCAAATGGGCATGGCTATGCTCCAATACTAAAACACGTTACTATCTGTGGGTTACAGCTTACTGATTCCTCACCTACAACAATCCTATTATTATTCAGAGTTTTAAAAGTAACATATATGAAGTAACTCACTTCAAGGTGTTCCTTACTAGCTACAACACACAAATCCTTTAATCTCTTATGTGGCTGTCTATACTTCAAGTTAATGCTATTATTTCATTATTATTACTTACTTAGAAATTTTAATTGTACAGATTTTACAAGTTAAAAAAGGGCCAAATAAGCACCCAGTGAATGCATGAGAGCAGGTACTGTCTTCTTTCTCCCTACTAAATTACGCTGCATCTTTGTAATATTACCACATTCAATCCATTCTACAGTACACTTTTCTCACGACTGTCATTTGGTTAGAACTGGGAGTCCTTCTGTTATATTTTATGCAAGTGAATTTTCTTCTCACTATCACTAAGTCAATACTTCTTGTATTAACATTTCTCTTAGTATAACATAATTAAGTTAACTATACTTAGTGGGCAGACATCATTATTTTATACTCAGAAGTGATAATTTTTTATTTCTTCACTTAAAAATTGACTTTCTCAAGATGAAAATAAAAGTTATCTTCACTATAAAAATCACCTGGAAGGCCGGCAAAATCTTCTTCGGTAGTCATTTTTTAGATGATCCTAAAAAAAAAAATTAAACATTTGTTTCAAATATAATCAAATATAACTTATTTCCAACGTAATTTCATTCTAACATGGGAATGACAAAATTTTATTTAAGTATCTGTTAATCAACCACTATATTATAAAAACAATTCTCAATCAAGTGAAAAAGAAATGTGCCTCATATGTATTAGTTCTAAACCTTTCTTGTACTACTCCTCACCTCCTCCCTCAAGCTGATCTTATACTGCCCTATCTACTATACATTTTCATCTATGTGGGTTCCTAGTCATTGAAGATGGTTAACTAACAATATCTTACATTCGTTCCACATAGAAATATTCCACTAAGATAATCATAAAGAACACTATAAAACAATGAAAAAGAAAACTGAAAAAAAGACCATATGTGCGGGCCGGGGAGATGGCTCAGCAGAATAAGCGCTTGCCTGGCAAGCCCAAGTGCCTGAATTCAATCCCCAGTTCTGCAAAAAAAAAAAAAAAAACCCAAAAAACATATGTGGGCAAATTAAAAGATTTCCAGAAGATGGAAAACAGATGAAGAATGATAAATGAGCAAGTGAAGAATGATAAAATGAAAGCAGCAATAGTATAACAAGAGCTCAAAGGCAACTCCTCAATGAGGACTTACAGTTTATCTTCCTGGAGAAGCCATGAAGATGCAGTCCTAGTAAACCCAAGATCTAAAGGAGGTAATAGGGATGGGGAGATGGCTCTGTGGCATAAGCACCTGCCCGGCAAGTGTAAGGTCCCAAGTTTGATCCCTAGTACCTAAAAAAAGAACAGAAATTCTAATGGATGTAGTAAGTGAGATAAGGGAGTAAAACCTATAGAATAGAGTCCCATGCTTGTCTTATTCTTAAATATAGATCTGCCTATTAGTGTTTACTGCTTCCCTCTCAAATTTAACTAGTATCTGGGTGAAATCATCCAAAATTTAAATCTCTAAAACAGAAGATCAAAGGAAAACTAATGTCCAAGGTGGGAAAGAAGAAAATAACAAAAATAAGAAAATTATCTTCATGCCACAACTGCAATACTAGACTCTTAAAACTAACACGGTGTACTATCTACACTGATTGGAGAATATGGAAAACTAATCAAAAACATGATTGCCTAAAAGTGAAACACTATAAGATACAGCTTACCTTGTTTCTCAAAATAAAGAGAAAGTGGGAAAAAGAATAAGAGGAGCAAAAGACAATCATCAAGAGTTCCCCTCTGGGCACACTGATTTCAGACCAAAACAAAAAGTGATATATAGGGGGCTGAAGAGATGGCTCAGTGGA
>NW_004524767.1:1198572-1208728 GCF_000260255.1 Octodon degus | reverse complement strand
TATTAGTACCATCAAATTTCCCAAATCTGCAAGACATCAAGGGCCAGCGTAATGGATCAGAGACCATTCTCCTCTTCCCTCAAAGAGTGACCATAGTTTTTTCTAATTAAGCAAAATGCAATGTTTGTGCTCTTTGTACAGAACACAAATGTTACTACCCTTCCACACATCTATGTATACAAGTACGTTATTCATATACAACTTTACATGGGGGGGGGGATGGTCAAGGCTTTTAAAACTTAAAAGCGGAGTTAAGTGAGCAAATACAAGTTTAGGATAGAAAAACATACGAATTTCGTCAGACAGTACCCAAGCCGAGTCTCACAGGCAGAGCGGAACGACCTCTGAATCTGCGGCCGCCTTTCCCAGCACCGAGAGCGGGACAGCGGTCCCGACAACAAACAAACTGTACACAGGCTAGGCTCCTCCACAAAACTGAGAACGTCACAGTTATTCAAGACACAAGGGGCACACACAATCGAGAATCCGTTTCTCCGGATTAGCAGGACAGAAGCAAAGGTGTATGTCTGCCGGGGGCAGAAAGGACCTGGGAGGCTACAGGGTAGAGCAGGCTTTTCTGACGCCAAGACGCGACGCTTGCGGAAGACGGCGGGCAACCTGCGCGGTCGCCCGCCCCGGACCGGCCTCCCGCTCCTGCCCGCCACCGCGCTTACCAGACCCGCCGCCATGTTCCAGCTCCGCTCGGCCCGGGCAGGCGGGCAAAAGACGAGACACAAGCTGGCGACGGCGAGAGGAGACCACGCACCGAAGCACCCTCCGGGAGAGCAACAGGCGATGGCCCCGAAAAGCCGGGGCGGACGGGCGGCAGACGTTCCAGGTCCCGGCAGCTAAAAGTTCACTTCAGCGCCCTACCCCGTGAGCTCCGCCCTCTGCGAGCTGAGCCCGCGCGCCCTTCAGGGTTTGAACGGGCGGCGCGTGCGCAACACGGGCCGCGCCACCCAATAGGGAGGCAGCCGTTAGGGCCCGCCCCTTCCGCCGGCAGCAGCTCACTTCCGCTCGGGCTTACTTCCGCCTACGCCCGGCCTCCTCTGGTGCTGCGCGGCTGGTGCGGGCTGGGGTCAGATCCTGGATGCTGCTCTGCGCTTTGAGCCCAGTGTAAAAGTCAGCAATTCTTTATGGAATAATGATACTTGGAAGGATCAGGGATCACAGTCGCAGGCGACGAATGGAAGAGAGATTACCTCGTGCAGATTCGTCGGCCACGCCCAGCTGGCCTGAGAGCTGTGATGATTCGGACGACTTGGGATCTTATGCGAGAGGGCCCGCGAAGTGGTCTGCGCTGGTAGCTATTCTTGAAATCTAATTTCTGAAAAGATTTCCGCGGTGTTCCTTGTTGAGCGGCCGCGGCTGAAGCCTAGAGCGTGCTGTGGGAACGCGGGGCCTCGGTGCGAGCTGCCCGGCCGCGTCCACGCGCCCCGCCTTGCTGCGAGCACGAACTCGCTGATCCTCTTTCACGAGTGCGTTCAGGAGATGTGATCTGAGACACAGGCATTGCACCTACTGAGCGCCGCCCGACAGAAAGCTGGCTCCTAAGACGTGGCTGTGTCCTCGTTCACCTTAGTAGGCAGACCTAGCTCCGAGCAACTTCTGGAGTTGCCCCCACCGCCCAAGTGCCCGCGGGATTAAGCGGGTTGAATCCGTTCAGGACGCGGAGGTAGTCGGGGCAGTGCCCCTGAGATGCTCAGAGCCCTGATTTCCTCTATGCTCTTCAGTTGTCCCCACTGGGTCGTACACCAGGTTCATCTGCTGAAGACCACAAGGTGTCACTGCAGTGTCTCTGTGGCGACAAACTATCCCGGACAGATTAGAGATGCAGGCCATGATGAGAAAGGGCTGGAGAGAGCTTTTCAAGTTAAAGCCAATGAAGGATGAATAACTTCAGATTTAAAGGTCCCAAGTTTAAAACAAGTGGAAAAACCACAAACACTTCAAAATAAGTGTGAAATCAGTCTGGTGCTTTGTCAGGAATTATTGTACAAATAATTAGATGCACTAGAATAAACTGAAATCAGTATTTCGTAATTATCAAATATTCTTTAATTCAGATCCCAAACAGTATTTGGTGATAGTGGGTGAATTAATGAGGAAAAAGTGATGGAGAGGTAGCTCGGTGATAGAGTGCTTGATGAGCATGTGTGCGGTGCAGAAAAAGAATTGTGCAGCAAGAAACCTGAAACCTGGCTGGCTTGAGTCATTAAGGACATTGTGGCACTTATCTCTGTGTTTCTATAATATACTGGGAATCTAAATTAGGTGCTCTGGAGATTTCATACCTTTCTAGTGTGTGACTATGAACTTGTGTCTTACGATTTAACCAAAAATTACATGAAAATTGAGAAAATAGATTTATTATTGAATAAATTTGCTATTTGGAAGTTGAACAAATACTTAAAAGTTAGAATAGTTTCACATGCTGTCACCCATTAAAACCAAAATTTTTTTTTTATGTATTTAGTACAGGACCTCACTACACAGATTGGACTCAAAGTGATCCTGTTTTCAGTCTCCCAAGTGCTGGAATTAAAGTCAAGAGCCACCACACCCAGTCTCATTGGCCAGCTCAGTGTGCTCTGTGGGCAGAGCTGGCCCAGCAGGCCTGGGAACCTCTGCATTCTGCTTAAGCAGGCGCTTTAGTCCATTGTCTGTCTGTCCAACCCAAAACCAAAATTTTAATTTAAGTTGGTTTTTTTGGTGGAACTGGGGATTGAACTCAGGCCCTTGGATATGCCAGGGAAGCACTTATTCTGCTAAGCCATCTCCTCAGCCCCAATTTAAGTATTTTTTGATAGAGAAGAGAGAAGTTATAAATTCTGAATTAGGTCTGAGCTGTTCTATACTCCACTAATTATGCTGTTATTGACCATTGAATTAAATTACCTGTTACTCAATTCTTTTGCCTGTAAAATGGAAATAATAGTAAAAGTTGAGATGTTTTGACTAAAATTCCTTCAAAGATGTAAGCACAGTGCTGGCAACATAATGAGGACTCATTCATAAAGACAGTATTTTTTTACTGCACCCTTTTTCTCATCCATATTATATACAATTTGATGTCACATCCGGAATTCATAATAAGCTAAAATACATTGCATGCATACTACCTGCCAGCATCTGTGAATCTTCTACATATCTTTGAAACAGAGTATCTGTGGAGATGAAGATGTAGCTCACTGACACAGTGCCTGCCTGGCAAGCATGAGGCCAAGAATTTGATTCATGGTGCCCAAAAAAAAAAAATCTCTGCAAGAACTATTAACATCTCTTACAGACAGGGCACTGGAACAAAAACTTAAGTCATTTGTTCAGAACCACATCATCACTAAATGGTGGATATTAACCCAACAATTCTAACTAGAACTACAGTGAGAAATTTTAATATACATAATCATAGATGTAAAGTCTTACATACAAAATTATGAGGATAGAATTGTTTTAGTTGCAACTGTACCAGTCTTGTTACAGTAGTTAGTAGCACCTGCATAGTTTTAGTATTCTAAAATAGGGTTGTGGGGCTGGTAATATAGCTCAGAGGTGTAAGCACCTACTTAGCAAACACAAGGACCTGAGTTCAATCCCCAGCCCCCAAGCCGTGCCAGCCCAGAACCCCAGATGTTCCATGTCAGCTCCAGGCTGACCAAGGCCAGCATTCAAGAGGTGAGACAAAAGGATGGCCAAGAGTTGGAGAGCAACCTGGAGGCTACAAAAGTGAGCACAAGGCCATCCCAAACTGCATAGCAAGTTCGTATCTCAAAAAATAATGTAAAGTAAAATAAAGTTGTTCTAAACCTATTAACACACTGATCTTGGATGTTCTGGTTTCCAGAACTGTAAGCAATAAATATTTGTCCTTTGTATTAAGTAAATAATATAGTGTAACAGCATAGAGTAGGGTTGCTAATTTATGGAAGAATAATAATTTGTTTAAGAAAACAGACTTTGTAAACCTCCCATATGCATAAGAAAATACCTTTATTATGACAAGTGATTACATCTCTGCCTTTCTCCCACAACTACTTAGGTAAAGAGGTGTTTGTGCCTATCAGTCCATGAAAGTACATGTAATTAAATGTATCAATTGTGAAAAGTAGAAAGATGAATGGAAAGTAATTATAATCTTAGATAATTTCAAATTTATAAATGTCAAAACTTATTTCAAAGAGCTTAATTTAGACTTGATTTCTTTTTTAATGTGTTTAGTACAAGGTCTACAGGGTCTCACTACGTAGATTGGACTCATAGTGATCTTCCCAAGCACTGGCATTACAGCAAGCACCACCACACCCAGTCTCAGCTGTCTGGGCACACCTTGGGGTGCAGGGCCAGCATGGCATCTGGTGCTAGGGATCGAACCCCTCCCTGCATGTGCCTAAGCAGGTGCTTTAATCCACTGAGCTATCTGGCCAGTCCTTAGACTGACTTACTATCAGATAATTTATGGGTTTTTAGCCTGAACTGCCTACCGAGAGCTTGTCTCAAAAAAAGGACAAAAAACAAAAATAAACAAACATGGGTTTCTTCATTTATAAGGCTTCTTCAAGAAATGGATTTCACATCACATAAATAGTCATAAGTGAACTACTTAAAAAGAATTCCATATTCAGCCAAGGATGGTACCATGCACCTATAATGCCAGTGACTAGGAGGTAGAGGCAGGAAGATTATAAGTTTGAGCACCTCCTTGGCAGCTTAGCAACTCACAGGACTCCAAAAATTAAAAAAAAAAAAGTACATTTAAAAAGACTACATAGTTTTGGCTCACACTCCAGTACCCAAATATCACATATATCAACCCTATGGCAGAGTTTAGCATAAGGATCTGGCCTTAGAAGTGAGTAAACAAATTCAGTTACTTTGATGTAAGGATATATTGGCAAAAAACGGAAGCAGGAATGAGGAAAAGATAGACAAAAAGACAAGAGCTGGATTAGGTGATGGCCCATCTGTTTGGTTGGCAAGATGACTCCTGAAGCAACAGTATGGACATTTATTTATACTTTTGAAAAGTTAGTGACATGTGACACAAGGTTGCCTAGTGACTCATAGCCAGCATTAACTAGACAGGGGGCTTACCTCAGGACTGAGCTAGCTTGACTGTTTTAGGCACTGAGGCCTAGTCATGCTTTCACACATTTGACCAATTTTCCTGCTTCTGTGGCTCCCAACACTTGAAAATAGTGGATACATCTCAGCAATAAAAACAAAGTGACAATGTGGATGGTTCAGAAGTCAAGTATAAGTGATTACATGAAAAGAAATCAGATCACTTCAGGAATAAGGAAGCTGTGAAGGCACACAAGTAAACTTCCCGTGACAAATATTTTGTCATGATTTAGTGTCTGCTGCATGACAATATATATTTCTCAAAACAGAACTGCTTCTAAAAATGATGGCTTTACAGTTTTAACTCAATAAATTATGTGTGTGTGTGTATGTGAGAGAGAGACAGAGAGAGGCAAATGCACCTTGTGAATCTTGATCAGAGTCTGATTAAAAACAGAATAAGTGGGCCAGGGAGATGGCTCAGTGGAAGAAGTGCTTCCCTGGCAAGCACAAGGGCCTGAGTTCAATCCCCGGTTCCACCAAAAAAAAACAGAATAAGCAAACAAGTACAATAAAATCTGTGGAGGACCAACTGGGCAACTGTCCTACAAAAAGAGCAGTCTCCATCTTGACTGTGCTGGACCCTGTTTCCATGTATTGGTATGTACAGATCTGGCTAAGGCACTTCCTTATCCCTGCTATTGGCTTTAAGGAATGCATATTGGTCCAGCCTAGGTGCTGGTGGTAGTCTTTGAAGATGGCAGGCATGTGTCCCCAGAACCCCCACCTGCTACTCTCTAGTGTGAGAAGGGTCAAGATGGGATGAAGATTCTAAGATTTATGCTGTATCTTTGACTTACAATTTATTTAAAAGACATTGTATGATATCTTCTAGTATTAGAAACTTTAAAAAGTATATTTCCATTTTCTGTTGGCTTTATATTACTTCTTCCCTGTCTTGTATACACACACACACACATATATGGGGAAAAAAATACGTGTATAACCCAACAGAACATTGGTACTGTTTCATAGAAATCTGGAATGACCTTTAAATAAGGGTTCATCTAATATATTTTTTATATAGTCCTGCATAACTATCATATTGAGAGTTCTTTATTGTTCATCCAGGAGCATACTGCAACTTATCTTGCCTTTTGAATTATGCTCTTTGTTATTTCCTATATGCTACTTCAAATATTTCGAGTTTGTATAACTAGAAAATCTTACTTTTAGTTTTCAAAGATATGTTTGCTAAGTATAAAATTCAAAGAGGACAGATTTTTCAGTCCTTTAATTAATCTAGTTTTTTACACACTTTAAATGTCTTTGCAAAAGGTTCATTTTTCTTGGAAATGTGGTATTATAGGTTAAACGAAATTCAGAAAATTTAAATTTTTAAATAGTTATTGCCTACTCCTTTCTACCTTGAGAATTCTAATTATATGAATATAAGTTTCTTGGTTTTGACACAGTGAACTATTATGACTGATCTGTAAATTCTTTTTTATTTTGGACAATTTTTATTGTTACATTCAGTTATGTTTGTAAATAATTCATTTTCGATTTGCAATCTATTAAAAAATAAAAAAGAGGGGAAAATTTAAAAAAAAAAAAGATGGGATGAAGAGCCAATGCTCCACACCCGCAGCTGGGATCAAGCCTTGAAATAGAGGCTATGACTTCCTGAGGCTTGAAAAATTGCACATGAGAGCTGAAGCACCAACCCGAAAAAATTAGATACTATCACAACTGTGTAAAGCAGATTAGTCTGCATATTCTCCTTGCAGAAATGCAGAAGTAAATGCAGGCCTCATACATAGCCCAGCTTATGACACTCATCTGCTTCTCACCATTCTCACAGTCACTTATCCTCAAACCACTCCTTTCTTCATGAATGAATAAAATCTGGGTTCAGCCTTAAGTCCCAGCTTTTGTTCCAGATAGCCATCACCATGGCTGGATTTAGGACCCCGTGGCTCCCCAAAACTACAAATACATATTAGTGTCTTTATTCTCGCTGTGGGTTGCACTGGAAGTAGTAGATTGGAATTAACTTGGCGAGATTCCAATAATTTCTCCATGGGATTACAAATACAAACTTCACAGACAAGAAAGGGCTCTCTATAAAAATCTATCAAATGGCATTAGGGAACTACAAACTTCCCAGATATCATGTTATAGAAATTGTATAATAGAATATCTTTTAGGAGATATATATTAATTAATATTAAAGGATGAAATGTCTTCAAATATTTGTAAGCACTTTGGAATATTCAAAAATTAGATTAAAGAAATTTAACAAAGTTAAGAAAAATTGGACACATAGATGGTGAGTGAATTGGTGTTTATTGATACTATTTCAGCTGCTGTGTATGTTTGAAATATTTTATAGTAAAATAATAAGAGGAAATGACATTAATATAAAGTTGCTAAATTCCATTAAAAGTGTGCAATAAAACGTTCTGCAAAAACCAAAAGTGAAAACACTGGGCTGGGACTGTGGCTGATTGTAGAGCACCTTAGCATGTGGGAGGCTCTGTGTACAATTCCTACCGCTAGAAACAGCATCTGAAAATGTTAAATTACTGTCATGTAATTATATTAAAAATTATTGTTGTGGTTTGGATGTTAAATGTCCCCCAAAAGCTTCTGTTTTAAAGCAGATGGCACTCACACAGGATGTGGTAAAAATGTCAGGAAATGCTACCCACTTCCTCCTAGTTGAAGGAAGTAGTTAATCGGGAAGCCTGCCTCCTTTCTAGCCTCTATGAGCTGATCAATGTGAATTGATCAGCCTCAATTCACAATCATTGTGAATTGAGCTGAATGGCTTGGTTCTGCCATGTGCTCTTTCCATGTCAGGCTGTTTTGTCAATAGGCCGAGAGTCAACAGGGCCAAGTAACCATGGAGTGAAACTGAACCAAAATAAACCTTTCTTGTTTACAAGTTTCTTATCCTAGCTATTTTATCACAGTGACAGAAACCAAATACATTTATATGCCAAATGTATTGTTCTAAAAATTGTAAAATAGTTGTGATTTGGCCTAAATTTGCTGAAGTAAAATAAACTTTTATAATTTTGGCTTTTATTTTCTATTAAACATTTTATTAATTTTTTTTTTTTTTTTTTTGGTGGAACCAGGGATAGAACTCAGACCCTTGCGCTTGCCAGGGAAGCGCTTATTCCACTGAGCCATCTCCCTGGCCCATCTATTAAACATTTTAGTTGTTTTTCTTTCTCTATACTGCCAAATCTTGGTCCCACTGTTTAGCCTTTTCTAAAAAAAAATTACTTTCAGAAAGAATTAGTCATTGGCCATAATTGCCAGGGTAACAACAGCCGCTTGCAATGTGCAGATAAGTGGTAGCAGTGTTCACAAAAACAGTTGTACTCACAGGTTCAGACATTCGGTGTATGTGCTTGGCTGAGCAGCCAATGGGACAGGAAAATGTAACAAACTGTTCACTGTTCCATAAGTTATTAAGTCTATAATGAGTCCTTAATTGCAAAGTGCTATGTAAATGAAATAGCCTTTAGATTTTCTAAGTTACATTTGTGTCAACCATTGAATTCTAAATTTCAATTATCTTCAATTCTGCATACATTGTTTTTCTTAACCCAAGAACACACAACATAAAGATTATTGTGTAAACCGGAATTCTGTGTCCTATAGTTTACCTGTAGTCTACAGACCTTACAAAAAAGAATGTTTTTCATCAAAAATGTTTTTAGAAATTGGACAAATGGACATGCCTGTAATACAGCCCTTGAGAGGCTGCTACAGGAAGATTCCCTGCATGAGTTTAAGGCCAGCCTTGGCTATAGAGAGAGCTCCAAACCAACTTGAAATACATAGTGAGATCCTTTCTCAGAAAACTTAAATTGTATATCTTAGATCTTCAAAACCTTAATGATACTGCATTTTAAATGTTAGGCTTGCAAAGAATTACTTTCCTTTGAGTGAAAATTTGGCAAATAACAGGAACTCACTTTTAAATTTTAGGTTAACATTCCTTTGAAGCTAATGCAGAAATAAATGGCAATGTAAGGTAAAACCATGTAACGCTATTGTAATAATCAATGTGAACTGAGACCTTAATTTTTTTTTTGGGGGGGGGGGCAGGGAGATAGCTCAGTGGCTCAAGTGCCTGCCTGGCAAGTCTAAAGTCCTGAGTTCAATATCTGGTACACCCTACCCCCTCAAAAAAGACTTTTTTTTTTTTATAAGAACATTAACAATTTTCTCACTGGGAGATAGTTTGGCAGGCATAAATTGCTGCTTGGCAAATGTAAGGTCCCAAGTTCAATCCCCAGTAATGCATGCTGCACCAGCCCCAAAAACAGGCATAGTGGCACATGTCTGTAATCCCAGCATTGGGGAGGCTGAGGCAGGAGGATCACTACAAGTCTGAACTGGGTAGCAAGACCTTGTATCAAATAAATAAAGTTTCTTAAAATTTTAAAAACAAGGGCCAGCCAGATAGCTCAGCAGACTAAAGCACCTGCTTAGGCAGAGCACAGCGGCTGGGGTTTGATCCCTGGTGAGCCATATCAGCCCTGCCCCCAGGGCAGCCTGAGAGGGCGATTGAGACTGGGCATGGTGGCACATACTTGTAATCCCAGCTCTTGGGAAGCTGAACACTGGCAGATCACTACGACTCCAAATCTGTGTAGTGAGACCCTATAGACCCTGTACTAAATATACTTAAAACAAATTTAAAAACATTAATAATTTTCTTTTTCTTTTTTTTTTTCTTTTTCTTTTTCTTTTCTTTTTTTTTTTCTTTTTTGGCAGAACCAGGGGTTGAACTCAGGCCCTTACATTTGCCAGGCAAGCACTTATTCTACTGAGCCATCTCCCTGGCCCCAAAAACATTAATAATTTTCTAACATAAATTTATAAGGAAATGAAAAAGAAACTAAAGTTTGTAACTCAAAACAATGAAATGTTGAGATTGAAGGTTTTGTTAAAAAGAAAAAAAATTGGAGGGCTGGTGAGATGGCTCAGCGGTCTAAGGCACCTACCTAGAACAAGCTAAGCAGAGCACAGGGACCGTGGTTCAATCCCCCAGCACCACATGCCAGCCAGC
>NW_004524767.1:1191518-1197213 GCF_000260255.1 Octodon degus | reverse complement strand
GCATGCACAAAGCCCGGAGCTCAAACCCCAGTACACACACAAATACACACGTGCATACACACACACACACACACACACACACACACACACACACATAAAAAAAAAAAAAAAAAAAAGCTACATAGGAATAATTCCCAAAGACATGTTGCAAAATTAAGCCACAGCTTATAGTCAGGAAGCAAAATGAAAAAGTGGGAAGCTGATGTGTTCAAGACCATACTGACACTGCAAGCAGAAAGGCAGCACAGGGCTTCCGTCCCCAGCACCACATGCTGCCCTGACCCCACTCCTGGGGGTGCTGAGCCAGCCGTCAAGACCAGGCATGGTGGCACACACCTGTAATCCCAGTGCTGGGGAGGCTGAATACAGGAGGATCACTGTGGGTCCAAGCTGTGTAGTGAGACCCTGTATCAAATACATTTCAGAAAAAAGAAAGAAAAGAAAAGAAAAAGCACCACAATTACAAAATTGCCATGTTGTGGAAACTATCACAAGAATCCTTCAATGAACAGAAAAACCTCACTACTTCTGGCTCCACGCCACACCATACCTAGTATGACAGCACGTGCAAAAGTGATGTCTCATGGTTTACCTAACAGCATGCATAAAACCTGTGACCAGATTTCTAACAACATGGAAAAGGTGCCTACTAGCCATGCTTGCACTTGCTTTGGTTAGGAAAACCAAAGACAGCATAAGAATGATCTCTGCTTCTCTTTTGCCCTGCCAATCCTAAGAATACTTCCCAGGGCCAGGTGCAATGATTTTTTAGAAATACAGTCTTTAGCTTTTTAGCTTTTGCAATAAATAATGACTCACTAAAAAGGACTGAGTGGGTGTTATGCACTTGTCTCATAAAGAATCACTAAGTGACCTTAAATAGAAATAAAAAAGATTTAACCTTTGTATATATTCAGTTTAAAGTAGTTAAAATAGGGCCACGAAGGTGGCTCAGTAGAATAAGAGCTTGCCTGGCAAGCACAAAGGCCGGCCAAATAGCTCAGCAGATTAAAGTGCCTGCAAGCAGGCACAGAGGCTGGGGGTTTGATCCCCAGGCCTGCCATGCCAGCCCTGCCAGCCCTGCCCAGGGGGTGCACTGAGACAGTGATTGAGACTGGGTGTGGAGGCACACGCCTGTAATCCCAGCATTTAGGAGACTAAAAACAGGAGAATCACTACAACTCCGATCTAGTAGTGAGACCCTGAACACCTTGTAGACCGTTCCCTAAAATACAGAAAAAATAAAGTAGCTAAAATAAAATTCATGGGGACGGGGAGATAGCTCAGTAGAATAAGCGCTTGCCTGACAATCGCAAGGACCTGAGTTCAATCCCTGGTCCCACACACACAAAAAAAGATTAATTATTGTTCTATTGCAAAACTGTGTCTCCATCTTGAATATGTAGTTTTTATTGCAGCTACTATTACTCTATAAATTACATATTATCTAGATTGAAGTATGACATATATATATATATATATATATATATATACAATCCAGTATGAAAGTTTTATGAAATCAACAATATTCTACACTGCAAAAAAATGTGATCATGTAATTTAATTATGAAAAAATTTATCAGGAGCAATACTTTGTACTGTATTGAAAATCAGAAGGTTAGTAAAGTTGGTCTCTGACACAACTAATTTCACTTCTACAGCAGTGATTCCTCATTATTTTTTCTGACACAAAAGACTTTGAGAAAACATTTTGTATCTCATAGTGGCTCACTGTAGCCGTAATTCTCACATAGTCTCTCACAGAAATCAACATATATTTAACGTAAGGGTCAGGCTTTGGGCAGTACTATAGGAGGTTGGGAGGTTTGTAGTCAGACTTGTTTACTGAATCATTTCTATTAATTAGACCACAGAGTAATTCAGAGAGCCCTAGTTGCTGAGCATTCAATAACTCCAATGGCATTGAAACATAGATGAGTAGGGGCTGAGGAGATGGCTCAGTGAAGTAAGCGCTTGCTTGGCAAGCGCAGGGGCCTGAGTTCAATCCCCAGTTCCACCAAAAATAAATAAATAAATAAATAAATAAATAAATAAATAGATAGATAGATAGATAAAACATGAATAACTCAAGGTTTTATATTAGTTAATCTTACACTATATCCAAGTCATTGAGTTACATGTGCATATTACTTGATTTATAATTAATTCCTGTGACACAGATGGTACTGATGGCTGTAATAGCTGGACTTTCATGTATTTCTAACAATTTCATAGCAAAATGATTGTTCTTTAGTGCAATAAAAGAATTACGTGTCAACTAGTGGTCAGATACAGCAAGAAAAAGAAAATTTCTATCACAATGGAAGCTAAAATTCTTCAAATTAGAATATTTTCAACCAGATGTTATTCACTAAATAAATAATGTTGTAACATACTTTTCACCAGTTTCAATGCAATCTATCCTGTAGATACAGAATGTATATCAGTAAATAATTTTTTGTAATGCACGAGGTTAATGTGTCTGACTGGGGACCATTTCCTCAATTCACGTGGTGCACTGAAAAGGCAGGGATGTGACAGACAGCTCTTGCTCCAGCAGGTGTAGGAATGTGTCACACGCGTGATGCTGGGGAGCTACACGGCTCTTCCATTCGTTTAGCAATGATAAGCAAAAGTCTCAATAGCTTTCCTTCTACTATATCGCACTTACTTTTAAATTATATACTTGCAATCCATAATGAATACTCCCCATCCATCCTGAGGAGTTGGCATCTTTGAGGCAAATGCGCTTTTGTAATTGAGTCACCTATGGAGGCCAGCTGCAGAGACACTAACCCTGAAGGGCAGGAGAGGACAATAGTTATACAGTTACAGTTCTGGTCTAGTTCCAGGTCTAGGGAGGGAGATTAGGGTTTTTTTTGCGGGGGGTTGTTTTTTGGTTTTTAATGTATTTGGTTGTTGCAGTATCTCATTACACAGCTCGGATTTGTGGTGATCCCACTGCTTTCAGCCTCCACAGCACTGGGATTATAGGCATGCACTTCTATTTCTGGACTCTGGCCAGCTCAGCCCACTGTGGTGGTGGTGGCGGGGGGGGATGTGGTGCCAGGGATCTATCGGTGGCAGTCCCTGTGCTTGCCTGAGCATCCATTTTTTTTTTTTTTTTTTTTTTTTTTTGGGGGGGGGGGGTTTAACCATGGTCCCCGTGCTTGCCTAAACTTACAGGCACTTTAGCCTGCTGAGCTATCTCGCTGGCCCCTCTGATATGATTTAGGACAGCTGCACAAATAACTCCTACAAAGCATGAGCTTAGCTTGTGACAAAGGAATAGAGGTGCTTGACATTTTCTCCATAGGGGACAAGCGGTCTTATGACAAAGCATGGGGTGGTATCAGGTTATGACAACATTTACAAGAAATAAACTTAAGGAAGCTGAAACTTAAAAATGGCACTAGAGTACAAAAGGGCATAGATTTGGTTCCCCTTCCCATATTAGTGTACCTACGTACCAACCACATCTTGATTTTAAAAGGTCCTATTCTAAAATACCTTGTGCATCATGGTTGGACATACTGTTGGTCTGCAATTATTTAGTGTCCAGTGAAAAAAATGAAAGAAATAAAAAACAATGAGAATCTAACCAACTATTTTTAATCAAGGAGTAACTTTATTAAGTTGCATTTTAAATAAGATAAGAAAAATAGTGGAAACTAGGGAATTATTTTTGAGTTATCTATAAGAGAGTTTTCTCTGAGGCTGGAAATTACTGACAGGTTAATCACTTTTAGATCAGATTTTTGCATTTGTCGGGGAGTTTTTGTTGCTGTTTTTTACTTTTTTGTGAGGAAAGCAACATAATTTCATGCTTGGTAAACTGTGCTTATCCCCCAGCAGACTGAAGTCTGATGAACGGTTTTTCTCTTTTGGCTTACTTTTTGAAATGGTACAAAACATATAATTAATCAGATGTTAATTTCACAAAAATATTCCTGTCTTTCTATTTGCTGGAGGTATTTTTTTCTTTCTCATAAAACTTTAGGGTCGCAAAGCCAGGATCTGCTTTCTTCACATTCTGTCCACTGATGACACCAGTGGACATTTCTTCTCATTTCTCAGTTCTCATTCTTCTTCTCACTTCTTGTATTCCACCAGCTCCCAAAAAGGAGGAGTAGGGGCCGGGGAGATAGCTCAGTAGAATAAGCGCTTCCCTGGCAAGCACAAGGGCCTGAGTTCAATCCCCGGTTCCGACAAAAAAAAAAAAAAAGGGAATTCTCAGCACCCAAGCAAGAACAACCAAGGCTTCCTTCTGGTATTTCTCTCTTACTATTCCCTGCACTGTACTGGGTCAAATGCAGTTTCTCAAGAACTACAGTACTTGGCCTACGCAACTAGTGAGGGTGTTTTTGTACTGTAGCTTTGTTAACCTTACTAACCAACTGTGGAAAGCCCATCGATGGGCCAGCGATCCACAGGTCAGAATATAGGAGAGAACAAAATACAAGTTTAAAAATTTGCAGTATTCTCTGATAGATACTTTTGCCAAATACCCATTGTTACCTATGTACTAAAAATTAAAACTTCCTACTGAGCTGGGGATATAGCCTGCCTGGCAAGCACAGAGTCCCAAGTTCCACACCTGGTACCAAAATAAACAAACAAATAAATATCTGATTTTGCCTAATTTAAATTTTGTGTACTGACAAAAAGGTGGAAAATGTTCTGATCCTATAACTGTTGTTTATATTTAGTGGACCATTAAAATGGACAAGAGGTAAGGAAAGTCATTTCATTTTATTTTTAAATTTAAAAAAAGTTTAGGGCTGGGGAGATAGCTCAGCAGCATTAGTACCTGCTGGCAATTCCCAGTACTGCAAAAGCAAAAACAAAAACAAAAACAGTGTTCACTTCAGCAGCACGTATACTAACATTGGAACGATACAGAGAGGATTAGCATAGCCCCTGCGCAAAAATTTGTGAAGTGTTCCATATTAAAAAAAGAAAAAGTTTGATCCTGAAATATTTAATGAAATAATGTGTTAATAAAATATCCTGTGAAATAACTTTTTTTTTTTTTTTAGCTCTGGCAAGCTGTATTAATGAAAAATTTTGTGTGATTTATTTTTCACCAGTCTGTTACTTTGTAATGTTTTCCACATGTTGTGCCCAGCTCGATATTATTGCCGCTATAGTGGTGGACACCAGTTTTGGCCAACATGGCCTAGTACTCTATTTCAGATTTCCTCAAGGCTGGGCAGTTGTTGGCAAGGATGACCAATTTTACTTTGCCCCGGCTGATCATCTTAGGCATCTGCTTGTACTCTAGCACGTATTTTTCACTTTTCATAACAAGTTGAAGCCTAGAATTGATGGACTCCAGAGAGTTTTTTGTCTTCTTGTGGCCACAATCTTCCTGCCTTAGGTGCGGATCGCCCTCAACCAGGAGTAGCACCTATGAAATAACATTTATTTGTTTATTTACTTATTTATTTTTGTATTTTAGAGAAGGGTTTACAGGGTGTGCAGTGTCTCACTACTAGATCGGACTCATAGTGACTCACCTGTCTACAGCCTCCCAAGTGCTGGGATTACAGGCACACGCCGCCGCTTCCTCTCAATCGCCACCTCAGGGCGCCCTGGGGCTGGGGCGGCAGGAGGCCCCGGGATCAAACCTCCGGCCCCTGCACAGGCTTGCAGGCGCTTTGGCCTGCCTGAAATAACTTTTAATGAAGTAGAA
>NW_004524767.1:1190383-1191418 GCF_000260255.1 Octodon degus | reverse complement strand
AATGAAGTAGAACTTAAGTCATATCCTTGAGAACTAAATACAGACAACAATAAACAAAAGAATAGAAAAGCCAAATGTGACCTTGATGTCTCCCAAAAAGTCCACAGTCCTTACACCTGTTTCTTTCATCCCCAGGTGTTGTTAATCTTATGTTTATTTTGCTACTTGACATCTAAGTTCATGTGGTATACTTAGAGATTATCTTCTAAATGTTGGCCTATACTTGTTCTATCTTAGTTCACAAAAAGTAGAGGAAAAAAAAACTGTGCGTGCATCCTGTTGGCTGGTAGGGTTAGTGGTTACGCGGCAATTAGGAACTTCCTCTTTGAACAGTTGCCTCTGCCGCTCGCAGGAGAGATTTCACTGCTCGAGGCAGGATACTGTTGAAACCAAACCGCACACCCGGAGAGGGCATGATGGCCAAGAAGCCCCCGAAACCAGCCCCCCGGAGGGTCTTCCAAGAAAGATTAAAGATGACTGCTCTACCTCTGTACTTCGAAGGATTTTTATTAGTCAAGCGATTGGAATACCACGTAAGTCTATAGATGAAAACATTACATCTGAAACTCAGTCTTATAAAACTTAGCTTATTATTATGATGTGATACGATGAAGCCTCTTTGTTCTGTTTGAATTGTGTCCCTTCCCTTTCTTTGAGGTCAGAAAAAAAATCTAAAAATCTAATTTTGCCTAGTTTAAGTTTAATATGGGGTTAAACATACATATATTTTTGTATTATGTGTATACTTTAACTTTCTTATATTAAGACACTGATGAAAAACTCCGCTAGCTAAATTTCTGAAGAATTAATTATAGGAGATTTTGGCTTGGAAGATAAAATGTCCCTTACATTTTCTCCATAATTTACAACTATGACTCGGTGATGATATGTATCACTAAGATAAAATATGATTAAAATTAAACCAATTCCTCAGTTACATTGAAGTTTACAATGATCAAATTATAAAAATTATAGACTTCTATTAAAACTGAAAATTATAAATTTGGTACTGTTTAACATTATCTTTAGTTATAC
>NW_004524767.1:1188472-1189543 GCF_000260255.1 Octodon degus | reverse complement strand
TTTGTAATTTGAATTTGGTTGTCGATTGAATATCTCAACAATATTATAATAACATTTCTGACAGCAAATTATTTTTTCTTATATTTAATAAAGATACACCATTGGTATGGTTAGCAGAAAGAGCAATAATTTTAGACAATAAAATATGTCTTTACCTAATGCTTTTGTCACAGCTGGTGATCTGACATATATTAATCTCCTTTAGACTCAGTTGCCTTAACTATAAAATGGAAAGAATGCACACTACTTGCCATTAGTGAAATGTATGATTATATGCAATGTTTTATCTATTATGCCTGGGATAAGTAGGTGGTACTGGACTAGTGCATTAAGCAACTTTTGTTGTGTTTCTTTATTTGTTTATTTATTTTTTGCAGAACTGGGATTGAACTCAGGCCCTTGCACTTGCCAGGGAAGCACTTATTCCACTGAGCCACCTCCCGGGCCCCTTTATTGTATTTCTTTGATGCACCAAACAGCACATTCATTTTTGGAAAATATGAATAAAACACAAAGACTCTTACTTCAGAAGGGTTAGCTGAACAGTGGTGCTGACTTCTCATTCAATTACTACTTTTTTTTCTTAGAAAAACATGCTTTGAAAGAGAAGTAGAGAACTATAGACACAAATATTTCTGATGAGCAATGGGAATGTACATCAGCAGTGTAATACTTGCCTAATATGTGTGAAGCTCTGGGTTTGATCCCAAGCACCAAAAATATGCAGGCGTGCACACATACATATATAATATCACACATTATTTTCCCAATGAAATTAATTTATTTTTCCACTTAAGTTCATAGCACAGTATCTCTTCCTTATATGTCCAAAAGGACAACAGGAAGACAAGAATAATGCCTACATTCTAGCATGGTTTCAGGCATTAAAGGGATAACATACGTAAAATATGTGGCTCATACTAAAGAATCTCTTCCCATTTAATTATGATTATTTCCAGTAACATCCTAAAGCCAACTTATAGTTCACAAATAGAATGGCTCCAAAAAGAGCCATGGAGACAGAGCACTTGAAAATAAAAGCCATAAGCAAAAGCTAAGGAAAACGAGTGG
>NW_004524767.1:1185794-1187107 GCF_000260255.1 Octodon degus | reverse complement strand
ATTCTGAAAGTTTCTTTCTCAAAGGATCTTACTGCATTCCACTGAAATTTATGCACTATGGAAGACCACTCTACATCTTTCCTTAGACAAATGCTCACAGAAAGAGAAGCATTTTATTGGGGAAGGGATTAGAAAGAAATTTATCTGAAAATTCCAGTTTTCAAATTTTCCTACTTAAAATGAGGTGCATTTGAATCCATTTTCACTCAAGAAAAGTACCAGGAGTCAAGTGATAAACTAATTCTGGCATATGGTCAGTTCCTTTACCTTTGAATCCATTTCCTCCATTACAAAACTGAGTAATTTCTTTCTTCAATAACTGGATTTCTGTGGTGAAAAAATGGAGTACCCAATAACGAGGACATACATGGTCTCTTAAGGAGTGACTTGTGATGTCACGTGGGCCCTTAACATCCTGTATTCTGACCCTGAGAGTAACCCCGCATAGACATTATTTTATCCGTTTTACAGGCAAGTTATGCTCCCAGAGGTTTGAGGCTTCTCCTTAAAGCCTCACTTGAATTAACTGCAATGCACTTGACATAATGATGCTCTCAAACTCAAATTCTAATTCCATTTGATCGTAGGCTTCCAGAAATCAGAGGTGTCTATTGCTAGATATTTTATTTTATGGAGGTCTAGAGCAAGATCATCAGATGTTCAAAATCACTTAATGAACAAAAGTGAGACAGTGACTTAAATTCCAAGTAAAGGTCTCTAATGGCTACAAAGCTAGTGATAATGGATATCTCATTTCAGTTCTTTTTTTTTTTTTTACTTCTATAATGTAATACAAATTATTGTTTAAGAATAAGAAACGCCAGTCAAAATGTGCTTTGTTTAAAGATGTGCCCTTCAAAATCAATTTCTTAACAGTTTAAGTAACTAAAAAAATATAGATACCTAGCCTTAGTGACTGAGTATGATATTTATAGATCACTCAGGTTACACTGGTTTTCAGGGGTCTTGGAAACAAAGCCAAGACTGCAACCTGCGGGTCTCCATGTACTAACTGAACATAGGCCTGGCTGCCTTTGGCTGTGGCTTTGGCTGTGGTTTACCAGGCATGTTGCTAGCTGTAGCTTATTCTCCCTCCAGCCCTGCCTTGGCACTTATGTCAGGGCATTTATACCTTTTTCCCATCTTAATACATGATCCTCTGTCCTTTCCGTGAATCTTTCTTTGCTTGCCTACTGGACTCCAGTTTTCTCTCATTAATGCTACCCAATTCTCTATGCCTGATGCCCCTACCCTTTTGCTAAGGAGCACAGACATCTGTGTACACACACAGAATTTGAGAGGCTGTTAGTGTT
>NW_004524767.1:1184357-1185136 GCF_000260255.1 Octodon degus | reverse complement strand
GGTTTTATTTCTATTTAAGAAAACATGAAAAAGTGATTTTATTTATTTATTTATTTGCAGAACTGGGGATTGAACTCAGGCCCTTGTGCTTGCCAGGCAAATGCTTATTCTACTGAGCCATCTCCCCAGCCTAAAAAGTGATTTTTATACAAAAATGAAATGAGCTTTCTTATTCTATACAGTACATCCCCTTCTCATACATAGTCCCATTTGAAGTGATCTAATTTAGGCATTTTTGACCCCCATGTCACACACACACACACACACACACACACACACACACACACACACACACACACAAGTTGCCACATGGAAAAAGTATTACGTTGCTAATGAGGAATGCAAAGCGCCTATCACCTTGTGCTGCGTGAAGGCGTAGTCTTTGTCACTGCTAAAGCAGTCAACACTTACTGAATGCTTGCTATGTCCCAGGTGCAGTGTACCTCACACACATCATTCTCCCACTTAACTTTCCACACTATAAAGTAGGAATAGCAGTAAGCTGCTCTCCCTATTTCTACCCCTAGTCCTTTCACAGTGAACTCTCGTACTAAAGGCACAATAATGACTTTTAATATTCAGTAGGTTTTAATACACTTCATGTGTGTAAGCCATCTCTATTTTAATTATGTATGTTCAGAACATTTTAATCATCCCACAAAAAACTCTCCATCAGCAATCACTGTACACAGCAATTAACCACTAGGAAGAATGTATGCAATGTGTTAATTATTGAAACTGTCCTACCAATTTGATTTGAAACTGTCTCATTGCTATTT
>NW_004524767.1:1181551-1182962 GCF_000260255.1 Octodon degus | reverse complement strand
TCATTTGCTCTACTTCTTTATATAGCCAATTATATTTATTCAAATAAGCTTTTACTTGAGTGAACTAAAAGTCCAGCTCAGTTATTTAAATTTTTAAAATTTAATTATTTAATTTCTACAGCACTTGCAGTAATGTAAATATATTAATAATTAAATATTAGTACATGAATGAAATTTGGTCTTCAAAGTTAAGCTTTGATAGTGTGATATTTGGGTGTTATATTATTTTCACTGTGGTAAAGTGCTTGCCTAGGTACTCAGGGCAAAAGTTGGGGTTCAGTTCACAGTGCCAAAAAAATTACTATCTCTTTTTCACATTTCCTTGCTCAATATACTATGGGATATTGTTGACCTAGATAATGAGCTACGTAGTCTGCTGAGTGTGCCACATATATGAATTCATCCATCCTTCCAAGTATCCTCCTAAGAAGGTACCATATTCTGGTCCTGAGCAGGGCCTTTCAGTGATCCATCTCACATGTGCAAGCTTCTACTGAAACTGCATAAAGGTCTTAAACCATGAGGAGAGTTTGGAAAAAGTTATATTGTTACCTTAAGGTTATACTAAAATAAATTTGATAAGGATTTAATCAAGAATTATATGTAAAGCTATTTAAAATGTAAAGAAGAACCTCATATAAGCAATTGAGAAAGTTAAAAAAAGAAAATCATTGTAAATATACTAATGTTTGCAATTATTTTCCCACAGGAGTATAAGCATTATTGGACAGAACTGAGAGGAACTACACTTTTCTTTTATACAGACAAAAAAAGTACAATAGTAAGTATAAAAGTACAGTAGTAAAACATGCTAAGCTGATTTAATTTTTCCCTCTGTACCTTTGTTACATAGTCTTTTATCTGTTGTAGGTTTTCTGTCATCTAAGAATAAAGATGTGCTAGTAAAATCAACTCAAGTGAACACAATTTGAATCTGGAAGGATGGTTAATTATGATAAGACTAATGGCAAAATTTCCCAAGCAACTCATAATTTAACTTGGTATTCTTTTTTTTCTGATTCTGATAGAGTAGAAATTTTATATATCTGAAATAAAGTGCTTAATAATTTTCCTTACTTATGTTGCTCTAATATGCAATTCTACTCTGAAAAGAAAAAGATGTTTTCCAGAACTTCATAACATACAATATCACAATTTTATTTTTCTTGAAAGACAAAAGCATACCCTATATTTAAAATGTAGGTAAAGAAGAACCTCATACAAGCAATCGAGAAAGTCAAAAAAAGAAAAGTACATGACGCAAAGTAGTACAGTCTGATGAATGAGTCTGGAGTGTTCAGACAGATTACCTGGGTTTTTATGATGGTCCTGCAATAAATAAAAAAAGGATTCTGAGATTTACTTTATTTCAAATTTTGATCGGGTGTTCTATTTTTTCCATGAATAGGAT
>NW_004524767.1:1178913-1179816 GCF_000260255.1 Octodon degus | reverse complement strand
AAAGAAAACACTTACCTGTAGACAGGGCTGCATAGGAGGCCAGAGGAAGGGCTACGCTGAGACATGTCCTAAAGCACAGTCACACTCAGGTGTCAGCTGAGTTAGACAGATGACCTGTAAAGTACTATGATTAAAAACAAAAGATATGACTTCCTTTGCTCTAATCCAACATCAGCCCACACATCCTATCTAACTCTGCCACCTCTTCCTCTGTTGCAGACTATTGAATACCCAGCTTCCGTTTCATTGCAGCAAAACTCACTGAGCTAGATCAGACAGGCCGTCAAAAAAAACCCCATGCTAAATTTAAATTGAACCTCTCTTTCCATTTCTAATTCCTCAAGAATGAGGTCACTTTAGCAAAAACCAATAAGCAACAACGACAACAACACCTAAAACATACTATTGGTAGCTCTTTCTGTACCAGAGGGCAAGTGTGGCCTGTTTTGCATTCAAATCAGTATATATAGACTATTGCTCAGAAAAAAAATATTTTTATTGTGCTTGGATAATTTAGAAATTTCTTAATAGGATATTCATAGCTAGTAGTATATGGAATGTTAAACAATAACTTCTTAGAAAACATGTACATGTGAATGTATGCACATAAACTTATAATAAATATTAATATATACAAAATGTATAGCACACTATTCAAAATTTCACAGTATACTTTATTGTGACTGTCATATGGCCAACTGATTCCCAAGTGCTTTCCTGGATTTTTGTGAACTTGACTTCTGCTGTATGTTATCAGTTAGAGCTGAAAGAAAGGATGGGAAGACTGGATTAATATAGGAAGACTGGGTTAATATCCCTTTAGAGGTGTCACTGAGCTTAGTTCTGCTCAAAGTAAGCACCAAGCCACTGCCCCCAAGACTTCTCACATTTGTTGAGGGCAAA
>NW_004524767.1:1168837-1173863 GCF_000260255.1 Octodon degus | reverse complement strand
CTCAATTGCCATCTTTGTGTGCTCCGGGGGCTAGTTCAGCATGGCACACTGGGGTATAATTTAATTTTTAGTAATGGCTGTGGTGGGCCAGCAAGATAGCTCAGCGGAATAAGCACCTGGTTAGCGAGTGCAGGGACCCAGACCAGGCATGGTGGCACAGGCCTGTGATGCCAGCAGTGGAGAAGCTGACAACAGGAGGATCACTAGGAGTCCGAGAAGCATAGCAAGACCCTGTACCAAATACATTAAATAATGGCTGTGTTCTACAATGCACTTGCAAAATTTGTGAAAAATTAACAATTAACTTTCACAAACTTGTATGAATCAGATACAGCACCAAAACCTAATGGATGTCCAAATACCCTTTGGGGTTGGGAAAGCCAGGATCTCATGCATGGTGTGAAACAATTGAAAAGAAAACCCTTTTTCCTTCCTGCTAGAACAAATGTGTATTATCCATGAAATAATTTAAGAGGATTTTCCTTTATCTTTGCAGTATGTTGACAAATTAGACATACAAAACTTCATATGCCTTACTGAACAGAATTCAGCTGAGAAGAATTATGCCAACTTCACTCTTGTTTTGCCCACAGAGGAGGTGCACCTGAAGGTGAGTGAGAACGGGATCTGTAAAGAGTTACGTGTATGAAGTACACTCACTTTTTAGTACTCAATAGCTGAAATAAAAAGGAATCATAGACAGGTTAAATTTTACACTTTCTTAGTATCTCTTTTGCTTTAATTAACAATGACCAGCCTTTGGAATTGGATTTTAGAACAACATGTTCATTTATTTAATATACAACCATAATGAAACCTTATACTTCTATCTTCTGACATAGTCAGGAATCCTACCTATGATTTCTAAAAAAAAAGTTGTCCTTGAATTGAGCAACTCAATTTCAAGTTGAATTCCTGGGATGCAGAGTCTGTAGTTTAAGTACCCATTCCAGGTGACTTGTAGATTGAGCGATTAAGAGAACTATATTGGAGTTAGGCCCTAGATTTAAACATGGACAGGTTTATGCATTAGCTTTGTGATCCTAGCCAAGTTATTCACCTTTTCTTAAACCTTTGTTTCTTCACTGAGAAGTAAGTCTGGTGTAATTCTCTCACTGAGGAGCACTTCGTTAAAACTGCAAGCTTGGGCCAGCCAGATAGCTCAGTGGATTAAAGTGCCTGATCAGGCAGATGCAAGGACTGTGTTCAATCCCTGGAGTGCACTGCTGGTCCTGCTCCTGGGTCATGTTGAGACAGAAATTGAGACTGGGTGTAGTGGCACGCACCTGTAATCTCAGCACTTGGGAGGCTGAAAACAGGAGGATCACTATAAGTCCGGTCTGCGTAGTGAGACTCTGTAGAACCTGTAACCCTGTAGACACTGTCCTAAATACATTTTAAAAAACCACACACACACACACACACACACACACACACATATATGAAATAAGCACTTTACTAAGATGTTAGATGCTGGTTCTTTATCTAAGCTAGTACCAGATAAATGTTGATGATTCAACTACTGTGGAAGTAAGGCGTTACAGGCTAGAAAAGTGATTATGAAGTACCTTTTGCTGAAAAAAGAATAAAAAGTAGGTTGGTCATTTCAAAGTTATTTTCCTAGTAAGACAGAGATAGAAAGACAGGCAATAGAAAAATAACTAGGTTTTTAACCTCAAGTTCCTTCAGGTTACTTTTTTGTGTGTAAGAATTAAGAGAGAAGGAACTTCATTTCTTATGCCAAATGGAATTGGCCTGTGTTGAAAGTCAGCTGTCATTTTCTCCTTAGTTCTCAGGAAGGTCAGATAGCAGCTCAGTTTTGGTTTCATGATGTGCAGCTTTAGCGTGATCCACTCCATTTCAACCTCCAGTCTGGCTGTTGGGTGCAGTGCAAGAGCCTGCTCTGAGTGACAGTATCTGGCAATGTCTATTTAGCAAGAGTAAACAAATACCTGTGAAGGCCTAGGAAGGGAGTTGATACTATGAGCACTCATTAGCTTTGTAGATATTGGTGGGTTTTTTCTTTTTCTTTTCTCTTTCTTTTTGTATTTTAGGACAGTGTCTACAGGGTCTCACTGCACAGATTGGACTCGTAGTGATTCTCCTGTTTATAACCTCCCAAGTGCTGGGACTACAGGTGCACACCACCATGCCCAGTCTCAATTTCTTGTCTCAGCATGCCCCGGGGTCAGGGCTGGCACTGCAGACCCCTGTGTCTGCCTAAGCAGGCACTTTAATCTGCTGAGCTACTTGGCCAGCCCTGTAGATACTGTTAACAGTAGTAACAGCAATGGTATTTTAGAGCTAAGAATTGGAAATTCATATCTATGCTGATTGCCCCATCTTTAAGCCAGTAAATGTTAAATAGCAAGAGAGAAGGCATTAACTGACATACTGAAGAAAGAAGTTTGTTAATATTTAATTTTTCAGTGTAAATTTGCACAATTTTTCTTGTTTAATAAGTGAATGAATTAAAGGTATGCATTTCTATTTTCTAATAAAAGGAAGATAATATTGAAATATTTTATAACAAATGAATTTTAATGGTTCTATGGAAAGAGGAATGAAATATTTCATTTTATTTGATCTATGTGATTTAAAAATTACAACTGACTTTAAAACAGCATGCTTCAATAGAAGAATATGTATTTTATCGATTTTACTGTGTTTTGATGGCTTACATATCTGGTCATAAATTAATCATGAAATTCTTAAGTTCTTTGAAGTAAATACAGTATTAATACTCATAATCATTCTTGTTTTCTTCATTTGTCTTTGTCTTCATCTATAGACAGAGAACATAGAAAGCAGGGAAGAGTGGAGAAGCTTCATTCTTACAGTGAAAGAGGTAGGAAAGTCTTTACTTTTGCTTAATTCACTTACTGAGAAACATTTGCTGAGCACCTTTTGCTGAAAAAAAAAGGAATAAAAAGTGGGTTGGTCATTTCAAAGTTATTTTCATGAACCATGAAGAGAGAAAGTGGGTAAGAATAAGGCAGGATAGATTTGAGTGATTTGTAGGAAAATGGATATACCGTTAGATCATAACGTTAAGTGAAATAAATCAGACACACAGGCTTAAATATCACATGGTTTCTCCTATACGAGAAACTCAAAATATAAGAGTAAATTCAATACAGGTAAGAAATAGAGACAGGTCTTCTGCACAAGGAAAGGGACCAAGATATGGAGGAGGGCAGGGAGAGGAAGGTGACAAGAAAGACTTAAGATGTGTACATGTACCAACTCCCTGAGAGGAACATAATTGCTATTTACTGCAAGTGTACTAGCACAAAATAAAAACTGAAAAAGAGAAGGTGGCTAAATGTTGAGAGCCCTTCCTGGTCATTGTCTTGGGTCGGGGCAGTTTCTATTTGTAAAACCAAGATAAGTCATTGGAATCCCATCAAGTGAATTCCAATCTACCACTTCCAGTGGAATCCATGGTGAGAATAAAGACACTAAAAAGCATATTTATAACTATGGGGAGCCAAGGGGCCCTAAGTCCAGCCATGAAGTCCCTTTCGCAAAACCGAACCCAGCTTTTATTCATTTGTGAGGAGAGGAGTGGCTTGAGGATGAGTGACAGGGAGTGGCAGGAAGTGTGTGAGGGCCATGAGCTGGGCTAGGCGGGGGGACTGCACATACTCTGTCATATACATAAAGAAGGGTATGCAGAAAGAGCAATCTGCATGACTGTCAAGCAAGTAACTGACACAACTGAGCTAGTATCCAATGCTTTGGGGTCCAGTGCCTCAGCTCTGGTGTGTAATCTGTCAAGCCCCAGGAAGTCATAGCCACTATCTCAAGGTTCTGTCCCAGCAAACAGCATGGAGCACTGGCTGTATGTTCTGTCTCAATCTGCCTCATATTAAAAAGCAACAGGTGGGAAACATGCAAGCCATCTTCAAAGACTACCACCAGCACGTAGGATAGACCCATATGCATTGCTTAAAACCAGTTGAAGGGATAAGGAAATGCCCTAGCCAGATCTGTATGTATCAACCCAAGGAAATCGGGTCAGGCTCAGCCAAAATGGAGACAACTGCTCTTCCTTCAGGGAGAGCTGCCCAGGTGGTCCTCCACACCTGCAGATACAGCAATTGAAAAAGCCAGTGACAAAACCTTGCACTTGCTTCTAGAAGAAAGGGGGCTGGTGGGGAAATGAGCAAGTAAAGCAAGTGAGATCTTTTCACATTGTGATAATTATGAAGAAAACTGACCACGCAAGGTGCTAACGAATGTCAGGTAGTCAGGAAGAGCTACTTTTTCCTTCCTATCTTTTACATGTAAGTTCTTTGTATATTCTGACATTTATACCTTACACAGTAACTTGAGTATATAATCTGGTTTCTTATTCATTTTTTATTTATACAATGCTCACTGTGGTGGATTTTATGAATAACAAACAATATAAAAAGGAGAGATAGTCAAAATGAAAATTCACCTTTATGCATTTATTTAGAGTGTGTTAAAACAAATAGATACTTATCTGTTTGGCTGGACAGTGTTTTATCAGGAGCAAAAGGCATAGAGTTACCTGTTGGAGCAAGATAACTACCATTAACTTGAATAAAGCCACTGTAGCAACTGTCTTGGAAACAGGAGATCCTTTCATAAGTAGCTCCTTCCCACAAAACACCATGCTCTGTGACACATTTAGAGGATAGGAATATTTTCCATGTTTAGTAGGGTCAGTTAAACAGACTATATCCAAAGCTAGTTTCTAAATCTTTTTTTTTTTTTTTTTTTTGTGTGTGTGTGTGTGTGTGTGTGTGTGTGTGTGGTACTGGGGATAGAACTTGGGACTTGTCGCTTGCTAGCCAGGTGCTTATGCCACTGAGCTATCTCCTGGACCCACCAAAGCTAGTTTCTAAGTGAAGTCTGCAGTCACAAGAAATCAGCACTTCACCAAAATGTCGGATGCTGGTTCTTTATCTCAGCTAGTAACAGATAAAAGTTGAAGGTTCAACTTCTGTATAGGGAAGTTAAGCATTACAGGCTAGAAATGTGGGCTGGCTAGAGA